>NC_088212.1:45457896-45545542 GCF_036934945.1 Oncorhynchus masou masou
TGTGTTAGTTTTCACCAGACAGACTCGGTCACTTTTGGATTTTCTTTTTTTTTTCTTGTATTGGAAGAAGAAAGTACGAGCGCCATTCTCCTTGCGGAGATGGTGCTAAATACATCATCACAGTCGGTCCCTGGGATTGGGCTGGCTAACACGATTCGTTTTGCTTGGAAGGAAAAGGAGTTGGAGCCTTTAGGACGAGAATCTTTTTTGGAAGGATTATATTGATGGGGATTCTAAAGCTGACGGTGAAGGACGTGTTTTGTTTCCAAGGCAACTCGTTGGAGGGAGCATACGACGTTGCGCTATATACAGAAGAAAAACATGATGATATCCTGAGAAGGGCAAGAGCAGTGGGAGGTGAGAGGCCGATGTGCCACTACGAAATATCAAGCCTGGCGAAGAATAACTTTAGGGTTGTAACTGTTAACATTTACAACCCTTACGTTAAGGATGAAGAGGTGAGGGCTTTTCTGGGGAGATACGTGGATAACGTTTCCTCAGCTAGGCACCTCAAAGACTCCCTTGGGTTTTGGAATGGGAGGAGAGGCTTCCAGGCCCTCCTCAGGGAGGACCCAAAGGGACATGGTGGATACCTTCATCCTCCTGCTATGTTCTCCCTTGGGGCTGACAGGGGGACATTGATTTATGCACGTCAGCCCCCATTTTGCAGGCGCTGTATGGCCTATGGACACATTTTCGCCTCGTGCAGCATGAGAAAATGCAGATTTTGTGGATCTGAGGATCACGAGGCGAGGGATTGTGACAAGCCTAAGACATGCCATGGGTGTGGCTCGTCAGCACACCTGTGGCGGGTGTGCCCGGCCCGTCAGAGGTCATATGCGTCTGCGGCTGAGAGGGGAGCAGGAGCGGGGAATGGGGGAAGAAGAGGAGGGGAAGGAAACACGCCTCATGACAAGAATACAAATCCAGAGGGGAAGGCCACAAGGAACGAAGAGGAGCAAGAAGCGGCGGATGGAAGAGAGAAGGAAATGGAAGGCACGGGAGTAGGAGAACCAGGAAAAGCGGTGGAAGAAGGCAACCGAGTGGAGGAGCATGAGAGAGAAGAAAGTGTGGGAGGAGTGGTGGAGAAGAAGACGGTGGAAGAGCAAGTGGACTGGGGGGAAAGTGACATGGTGGAAGAGATGAGGGGTATGGTGGAAGAGCTGGCGGGGGGGGGTATCTCTCCACTGCCGCCATCACCAAAGAAGAGAATGAAGAGGAGGGTGCGATTGGCCGACAGTGAGGGGGAGGGATGGCCAAGAGAGTGATGGGGGTGGGAGAAACCTCTGGGTTGCTGCTGGTTTCCCAAGACTCTCAACTTCATTTGGGTGGGGACACACCTAACAAGACTCAGGACTGGGTACAGGAGGAGGTGGGGAGTTTTTTGTTTGGGGACTCAGCCTCCCCAATTTTTTTCCAAACCAGCTGCAACACTGGGGAGGGGGAGGATTGTGGGGTAGACCCAGGTGCAGGGCACCCCAAAGCCAAACACTATTCATGCATCCTGGGATGGTGTGATGGAGGAAGAGGGGGATGTCGGGATTACGGATGGTGTTCTCACCGGTAGATATGGAGCAGGGGAGCATCGGGTGAGTCTCCTGTTTTTGTTTTTTTTCTGTCTGAGTTTAGATTTTGAGTGTATTACATGTTTTATTTTTTTCATGGAGTCTAATTTTACTTTTGTTAGTTTAAATGTAAGGGGTTTAAGAGATATTGTTAAGAGGAGGGTGGTTTTTAGTTATTTGGAGGGTGTGGGTTTTGATTTTTGTTTTTTTTACAGGAGGTTCACCTGAGGGATGGAGGGGATGTTAGTAGATTTAAGAGGGAGTGGGACAAGGGGGAGTCGGTTTGGGGTGTTGGGGGCTGCACACATCGGGGGTAGGGATTTTGTGTGGGCACAGGGAGGTAAAAGTGGAGGATTCTTTTGTGGTAATGCAGGGGAGGGTTATAGGGGTGGATGTCACGATAAGGGATTGTAAATTTAGATTAGTGGTGGTGTATGGGCCACAGGTGGTGGCAGACAGGAAGGAGATGGTGGACTGTCTGACGCCCCTGTGTGTCACAAATAGGAAATTAGTGATAGGGGGATTTTAATACAGATTTAGGAAGAGGGGGGATAACAGTGCAGGCGCCAATGCTAGGCTAATGGCTTGCCATGGTCTGATAGATGGTGGTATGCACACTACTCAGAAAATGGACGGTCCTACATGGCATAACTCCAGGGGGGTTGAGCGGAGGCTCGATTATATTTTTGTACCCAGGTCTTTGGGGAATGTTGTCTGGGCGGCTGTTGCCTGTTTTCTTTTCGGATCACAACGGGGTGCTCCTGCAGGTGGGGTCGCCAGTCTGCCTCTTTGGTAAGGGGTACTGGAAGCTAGATCGGGATGTGCTGGAGGAGCAGGCTTTTGTTGACGTGTTTTATGTTTTCTTTAGGAGGCTTGAGGGTCTCCGGTCCATGTGCGAGGGGGTGTTAGAGTGGTGGGAATTAGTTAAAGTGAGGATTAGGGCTTTTATAATAGGGTATTGCAAGAGGAAAAAAAGGGAGGAGAGGAGGGAGGTGGATCGTATCCAAAGGTTAATTGTACTCGAATACGAGGCAGGCAACCTCGGCGGGTCGTTTGACTGGGAGAGATCCTCAACGCTAAAGGCGCAGCTCAGGGAGTTGCAGGAGCGGAAGGCTCAAGCTTTCCTGGAGCTTGCGCATAGCGGCTTTCTAGAACATAATGAGACTTGTTCTGCTATGTTCTTTAAGTTGGTTAGGGCAAGACAGAGTAGGAAGGTAATGCATGGTGTTAGGGAAGAAAATGGTAGTATAGTTAGAGAACCAGAGGATATGGTCAGGGTGACAACTGATCATTTCCAAGGTTTATTTAAGGAAAGGGAAATAGATGTAGAGCAGGGAAATGTGTTTTTAGAACACTTGTCCAGGCGGTTGCCGGAGGACATTAGAGAAGTGATGGAGGCCCAGATTTCACTAGAAGAGGTTGAGAGCGCTCTTAGGAGGATGGGAAAAGGGTGGATGGGCTGCCGGCTGAGTTTTATCTCAAGTTTTGGGGTATACTTGGACCAGTGGTCCTCGAAGTCTTGAAGGCCATCCCTGAGACGGGGTCCCGGGGGGATCAATGGCTGTTGGTGTGCTGTCACTTTTATATAAGAAGGGGGAAGTAACTGACCTTGGCAACTGGCGGCCGTTGACCATGCTGTGTGTAGATTACAAGCTACTTGCAAAGGTTTTAGCAGACCGGTTGCGCACAGCCCTTCCCTACGTCGTTCATGAGGATCAGACGTGCGGGGTAGAGGGCCGCTCTATTAGATGGAACCTACAGTTAATCAGGGACTCCATCGCTTGGGTTGAAGATAGAGGACTGCCTTTTATGGTAGCAGAGCTAGATCAGGCGAAAGCCTTTGATCGCATGAATAGATCTTTTTTATTCAGAGTGTTAGGTCGATTAGGATTTGGGGAGAAGTTTATAGGATGGATTCGTACATTATATGTCGGAGCGGGGTGCCGAGTTAGTGTAAATAGTCACTTGGGTGACGTTTTGACCTCTCGTCTGGGTTCAGACAGGGGTGCCCACTCTCGGCTCTCCTCTTCGTTCTGTACATGGAGCCTCTGGGGGCTGCCATTAGGGCAGACACAGGGGTGGAAGGTCTGCTGATCCCTGGAAGTGGTGGACTGCGTGTTAAGATGATGCAGTACGCCGACGACACTTCCTTGTTGTTGTGCAAGGACTCGTGCCTGACAAGGTCCCTTGCCATCTTTGGGGATTTCACTCGAGCGTCGGGACATTTACATTTAACATTTAAGTCATTTAGCAGACGCTCTTATCCAGAGCGACTTACAAATTGGTGAATTCACCTTCTGACATCCAGTGGAACAGCCACTTACAATAGTGCATCTAAATCATTTAAGGGGGGGGGAGAAGGATTACTTATCCTATCCTAGGTATTCCTTGAAGAGGTGGGGTTTCAGGTGTCTCCGGAAGGTGGTGATTGACTCTGCTGTCCTGGCGTCGTGAGGGAGTTTGTTCCACCATTGGGGGGCCAGAGCAGCGAACAGTTTTGACTGGGCTGAGCGGGAACTGTACTTCCTCAGTGGTAGGGAGGCGAGCAGGCCAGAGGTGGATGAACGCAGTGCCCTTGTTTGGGTGTAGGGCCTGATCAGAGCCTGGAGGTACTGTGGTGCCGTTCCCCTCACAGCTCCGTAGGCAAGCACCATGGTCTTGTAACGGATGCGAGCTTCAACTGGAAGCCAGTGGAGAGAGCGGAGGAGCGGGGTGATGTGAGAGAACTTGGGAAGGCTGAACACCAGACGGGCTGCGGCGTTCTGGATGAGTTGTAGGGGTTTAATGGCACAGGCAGGGAGCCCAGCCAACAGCGAGTTGCAGTAATCCAGACGGAGATGACAAGTGCCTGGATTAGGACCTGCGCCGCTTCCTGTGTGAGGCAGGGTCGTACTCTGCGGATGTTGTAGAGCATGAACCTACAGGAACGGGCGAGCAGTTCTGAACCATGCAAAGTCTTCCGTCAAGTTCTTCGGAAGATGGCGCGGTAGAACGGATGTGCCTGGGGGGTTATCTCTCTGTGAGGGGTCCCTGAGGATTCTCGGGGTCCATATTGAGACCTCCGGCTCAGCGATGCTAAACTGGAACATGCGTATTGCAGTGGTACAGAGGAAGCTAGCACTGTGGAAAGCTAGGTATTTGTCTTTTATGGGCAAAGTCCTGGTCCTAAAGGTGGATGTGTTGCCGTCGCTTTTGTATTCGGCATACATCCGGCTTGTCTGAGAAGGCCTCTAGTGAAGCTTGTGTTTCAGTTTATGTGGAGTGGCAGGTATGAGTGGGTCGCCAGGGTACGCATGATCTGTCCCATCGGGGAGGGGGAGGTAGGGGGGTACCACATTTCCCCCTCAAGCTGGACACAATTTTGTTTATTTCTTGTTAACGGAGCTTGCTCAGCCAGTGATACACCCGTCCGGTTACCTTCTGCGGGTATTTTTCTCGTATCAGGCGAGAAGCATAATGGTGTGGTCTAACACGGGTCCTCGGGCGGAACAGCTGCCGTGGCACTTTGGTCATGCGGCCAAGTGGCTGCGTGCGCACCCAGAGGTTGAAGTTGCCCGAGTAGGTTTAGATCATAAGCACCTGTACGAGGAGGTCAGAAAGGCAGAGAGTCCGGCGCCTGTAGTAGGCATCTCGGAAGTGGTCTGGGAGGGAGTGCAGGTGAATGGTCTGGACAACAGGCTCAAGGACCTGAATTGGTTGAGCCTTCATAAGTGTTTGCCGGTACTTTCCATCTTGTACCGGTATAGTTTAGTGCAATCCCCCACCTGTCCAAGATCCTCTTGTGGCAGGGAGGAGACTGTGCGCCATGTCTTTTGGGACTGTGCCTTTGCTGGAGTAGTATGGGCTAGGGCACGGATGTTGTTAGGTTTGGTTAAGAGGGATTTTGTATTGACGTGGGCCAGGTTAGAGAGGGGTGTAGGGAGAGCGAGAGGGACGGATAGGGACAGGTTTCTGCTCTGGCTTCTCATTAGTCTCTTTAAACGGGGGCTGTGGGAAGCAAGGCTGAACATGGAGAAGACAGGGAGAGATTGGGGGGTGGAAGAGATAGTGAGGAGAGTGGAAGGAGATTTGAGGGGGAGGATGAAGAGGGAGGAGAGGAAGTGGGGGCAGCATGCTGCTCGGGAGAGGTGGAAGGGGGGTTTAGGGCTGGGTGTCATTTAGATTTGTAAGAGGATAGATTAGGGACAGGGAGATAGGGGAAGGTATTTTGTTGGGTGACGGGGAGGGAAGATGCTCCCCTGAGGTTTTGTTTGGGGTTTATGTTTAGTTTCATTTAATTAGTTTAATTAAAAATACTATTATTTGAGTATGTATGTAAATTATGAGTTGTAAAGAATGAATGGTATTGATGATAATAAATTAATTTTTATTAAAAAAAATAGGCTGTATAGGTTTTCACGTTCCGTTTGTTGTTTTGTATTTTCAAGTTATTTCATGTCGAGTCATTTTTCATTAAAGAACATGAGTAACCACCACGCTGCATTTTGGTCCGCTTCTCCTTCAACAGACGAACGCCGTTACAGTGACCAAGAACCCAATGCTCACACTGACAGAGCTCCAGAGTTCCTCTGTGGAGATGGGAGAACCTTCCGGAAGGACAACCGTCTCTGCAGCACTCCACCAATCAGGCCTTTATGGTAGAGTGGCCAGATGGAAGCCACTCCTCACCAAAAGGCACCTAAAGGACTCTCAGTCTATGAGAAACAAGATTATCTGGTCTGATTAAATCAAGATTGAACTCTTTGACAATGCCAAATATCATGTCTGGAGGAAACCTGGCACCATCCCTATGGTGAAGCATGGTGCTGGCAACATCATGCTGTTGGGATGTTTTTCAGCAGCAAGGACTGGGAGACTAGTCAGGACTGAGGGAAAGATGAACGCAGCAAAGTACAAAGAGATCCTTGATAAAAAAAAACAGCTCCAGAGTGCTCAGGACCTCTGACTGGGGGCGAAGGTTCACCTTCCAACAGGATAACGACCTTAGGCACACAGCCAAGACAATATAGGAGTGGCTTCGGGACAAGTATCTGAATGTCCTTCAGTGGCCCAGAGAGAGCCCGGACTTGAACCCGATCGAACATCTCAGGAGAGACCTGAAAATAGCTGTGCAGCGACGCTCAGCATCCAACATGACAGAGCTTGTGAGGATCTAAGAGCTTGTAGCTTCATACCCAAGAAGACTCATGTCTGTAATCGCTGCCATTAGCACTTTAACAAAGTACCGAGTGAAGGGTCTGAATAATTATGTAAATGTGATATTTCATTTATTTATTTAAAAAGATTGCTAACATTTCTAAACCAGTTTTTGCTTTGTCATTATGGGGTATTGTGTGTAGACTGATGAGGGGAAAAACTATTTAATACATTTTAGAAGAAGACTACTGTAAAATAAAATGTGAAAAAAGTCAAAGGGTCTGAATATGCACTGGATAGTATCATTGTAAGATCAAAGCAGATAGTTCATGTAACCTTTGAAATAACAATTTTGCAGTTTTATGGCGGGGGTAGACACTGACTGGGGGCCTGTTACCATTTGCCGGACAGTAAGAGTGTGAACAGTCTATGGCGTGGGAGTCTGATGTCTTTGGCAATTTTAGGTCCTTCCTCTGCCTGAGAAGTTCTGGATGACAGTTAGCTCGGCCGCAGTGATGTACTGGGCTTTCCGCACCACACTCTGTAGTGCTTTGCGGTCGAGGGCGGAGCATTTGCCATACCAAGCAGTGATGCAGCCAGTCAAGATTCTCTCGATGGTGTAATTGTATAACTTTTTGAGGATCCGAGGGCCCATGCAAAATCTTTTCAGCTTCCTGAGGGGGAAGTGGCTCTCGTGCCCTCTTTACGACTGTGCAGGTGTGTGTGGTTAAGGTTAAGTTCTTAGGGATCTGGACACCAAGGACTTTGAAGCTCTCAACCCGCTTTACTGCAGCCCTGTCGATGTGAATGGGGGCATTCAGACCTACCACAGTCGTGTCATCAGCAGCAAACTTGATGTTGGTGGAGTTGTGCGTGGCCACACAGTCGTGGTTGAACAGGGAGTACAAGAGGGGACTAAGCACACACCCCCAAGGAGCCCCCGTCTTGAGAGTCAGTGTGGGTGAGGATTTGTTGCCTACCCTGACCTCCTCGGGCCGTCCCGTCATGAAGTCCAGGATACAGTTGCAGAGGGAGGTGTTCAGTCCCAGGGTTCCGAGCTTGGTGATGAGTTTGGAGGGGACTATGGTGTTGAAAGCTGAGCTGTAGTCTATGAAGAGCATTCTCACATAGTTATAGAGGGAAGTGTGAAGTACAATTGAGATTGTGTCATATGTGGATCTGTTGGGACGGTATGTGAGTTGGGTGTCTGGGAGGATGGTGTTATCATCAGCCTTTCAAAACACTTCATAATTACAGATTTGAGTGCTACATGGCAATAGTCATTTAGGCAGGTTAGCTTGGAGCGCTTTGGAACTGGGACAATGTTAGTCATCAAGGATATTAGTAAGGCTTTCCACTGATTTTGGGCGATTAGTCCTGGCTCGCAGTCAGCGTCCCACTTCATCCAAAAGGTGTTCGATGGGGTTGAGGTCAGGGCTCTATATACCCTTCCCCATTTACACTACATGACCAAGTATGTGGACACCTGCACGTCAAACATTTCATTACAAAATCATGGGCATTAATATGGAGTTGGTCCCCCCTTTGTTGCTATAACAGCCTCCACTCTTCAGGGAAGACTTTCAACTACATGTTTGGACATTGCGGGGAATTACTTCTATTCAGTCACAAGAGCATTAGTAAGGCTTTCCACAGATTTTGGGAGATTAGTCCTGGCTCGCAATCAGTGTCCCACTTCATCCAAAAGGTGTTCGATGGCGTTGAGGTGAGGGCTCTGTGAGGGCTCTCTCCACAAACCATTTCTGTATGGTTGCTTTGTGCATGGAGGGCATTGTCATGCTGAAACAGGAAATGGCCTTCCCCAAACTGTTGTCACAAAGTTGGAAGCACAGAATAGTCCAGAATGTCATTGTATGTAGTAGCATTAATATTTCCCTTCACTGGAACTAAGCCCCAGACCATTATTCCTCCTCCACCAAACTTTACTGTTGGTACTATGCATTTGGGCAGGTAGAGTTCTCCTGGCATCCGCCAAACACAGATTTGTTCATCGGACTGTCAGATGGTGAAGCGTGATTCGTCACTCCAGAGAACGAGTTTCAACTGCTTTACACCACTCTGCAGACGCTTGGCATTGCGCATGGTGATCTTAGGCTTGTGTGCGGCTGCTCAACCCATTTCATGAAGCTCCCGATGAACAGTTGTGCTGACGTTGCTTCCAGTGGCAGTTTGGATTTTACTCGCAAAGTGCTTCAGCACTCGGCAGTCATGTTCCGTGAGCTTGTGTGAACAATCACTTCACGGCTGAATCGTAGTTTCTCTGAGACGTTTCCACTTCACAATAACAGCTCTTACAGTTGACCATGGCAGCTCTAGCAGAGCAGAAATGTTACAAATTGACTTGGTGGAAAAGTGGCATCCTATGACGTTGAAACGTTGAAAGTCACTGAGTTCTTCAGTAAGGTAAGTATGTTTGTCTATAGAGATTGCATGACTGTGTGCTCGATTGTATACACCTGTCAGCAACGGGTATGGCTCAAATAGCCGAATCCACTCATTTGTAGAGGTGTCCAAATACTTTTGTAAACACTACTTGTCAATCGTCATAGAACACCTCAAGAGTTAAAGGGTTTTCCTTTATTTTTACTCTTTTTTACATTGTAGAATGATAGTGAAGACATCAAAACTATTAAACAATACATATGGAATCATGTAGTAACCAAACAATTGTTAAACAAATCAAAATATATTTTATATTTGAGATTCTTTCAATAGCCACCTTTTGCCATTATGACAGCTTTGCACATTCTTGGCATTGTCTCAACCAGCTTCCTCCAGTCTTGAAGGAGTTTTCACATATGCTGAGCACTTGTTGGCTGCTTTTCCTTCATTCTGTGGTCCGACCCATTCCAAACCATCTCATTTAGGTTGAGGTCGGGGGATGTTGGAAGCCAGGTCATTTGATGCAGCACTCCATCACTCTCCTTCTTGGTAGAATAGCCCCTACACAGCCTGGAGGTGTGTTGGGTCATTGTCCTATTGAAAAACAAATGATAGTTCCAAACCAGACGAGATGGCGTTTTGCTGCAGAATGCTGTGATAATCATGCTGGTTAAGTGTGCCTTGAACTCTAAATAAATCAGACATTGTCACCAGCAAAGTACCCACACACCATAACACCTCCTCCTCCATGCTTCGGAAATACACATGCGGAGATCCTACACCTACTCTGCGTCTCACAAAGACATGGTGGTTGGAGCCAAAAATCTCAACCAAATCTCGACCAAATGTTGTTGGGATGTGTCTGTTACTTGAACTCTGTGAAGCATTTATTTGGGCTGCAATTTCTGAGGCTGGTAACTCGAATTAACTTATCCTTTGCAGTAGGGGTAAGTCTGGGACTTCCATTCCTGTGGCGGTCCTCATTAGAGCCAGTTTCATCATAGTGCTTGATGGTTCTTGCGACTGCACTTGACATTTTTCCGGATTGACTGACCTTCATGTCTTAAGGTATTGATGGTCTGTCATTTCTCTTTGTTTATTTGAGCTGTTCTTGCTATAATATGGACTTAGACCTATCTGGTAATAGACCATCTTCTGTATACCACCCCTACCTTGTCACAACACAACTGATTTGCTCAAACACATTAAAAACACAAATTAACTTTTTACAAGCCACACCTGTTAATTTTAAATGCATTCCAGGTGACTACCTCATGAAGCTGGTTGAGAGAATGCCAAGAGTTTGCAAAGCTGTCAAAATAATGAAAAACCATTGAATGAGTAGATGTTCTAAAGCTTTTGACTGATTTATATCTCTGAGATCTACGGACTTCATGGTATAGTTTCTGCTCTGACATGCACTGTCAACTGTGGGACCTTATATAGTGTGTTTCTAAATCATGTACATACAATGGGGCAAAAAAAGTATTTAGTCAGCCACCAATTGTTCAAGTTATCCCACTTAAAAAGATGAGAGAGGCCTGTAATTTTCATCATAGGTACACTTCAACTATGACAGACAAAATGAGGAAAAAAATCTAAGCTCAATTTGATGTGTCATAGCAAAGATGAGATATATCTGGTCAATAAATTTGCAAAAATACATGTTTTCACTTTTTATGTAGATGAGCTCGTAGATTGTGCAAAAATAACTTGTCTGTTTTGAATTGTGTATGAATGTGTTATACGTCAATGGGTATCAATACTTTCTGAAGGCACTGTACTGAAGGCACGTGCCCTGCTCTAAGCCTTACACATTTACTGCTTTAACAGTTACTCATCGTGCTGACTTCGGATGTGGTAACTGAATATTGCTGTAGTACAGTACATATGGGAGGCCAACATGCAGTACAGTATGTTGAGGTATTGTTCCTTGGTCACTGAGCATACATAATCAATACCAATAGGACATGTGATGAGTTGTGCTACTTCTCTGGTTGTTATGGACTGTGTAATTGAAGTGAAATCCAAACTTAGATAACTATACGTATTGCTCTTTACTCTGAGCACACTGACATCCTATAGTAAGTATGCTATCAGTGTAGAATGCAAGGCTAGTGCAGTTGTTAAAATGATTCACTATGTCTTGTAAAGGCAGACATATGGGGTACCCTTGTCCCCTCCCATGTGACTGCTACCCCTGCCTTCATTACTTCACCTAACAGAGTGAGAATGGATGTGTGAACGGGGGAACTAAATTTTTTAAGGGCCTGCATGGTCTGTCTATTGGGGTGAAATTAGTAATCGCTCCACCATCCATCATACACTGACCTGCTATTGATCGCCACTGCTCCCCTTCTCTTTTAAACAAAATTGAATTCCAGAAAAATAATACCAAATGTAGGGTGGCCCAGCCCCCGAAGTAACTCTTATCAACTGTATGCAAAGGATTCCTTTGTGTTGTCTTAGGAATGCTGCATTATTACTCCAACACCTATTCTCCAACTCCCACACCTCTGAGAAGCAGAGGTTATGTTGCCTTTACATCCTGAAGGTTTGGTATCTGATTGGAAGTTAATTGAACAGTAATGCTATTGATCAACATCTCAGAGTTTGAATCCCAAACAACTCATATGCTTATAAAAGGGTCTTAGATTCATTGTCTCGCTCTCTGTTCTTTGTATCTCACCTGCGCTGTTGAGATACACTCTCTAGTCCCTGGGGCTGAGAAACAAGGACATTCTGTCTCTCTCCCTCTCACCTAGAGTAATGCCTTTTCACCTCCGAAAAGCGTGCCCAAAGTAAACTGCCTGCTACTCAGGCCCAGAAGCTAGGATATACATATATATTGGTAGATTCGGATAGGAAACACTCTAAAGATTCCAAAACTGTTAAAATAATGTCTGTGAGTATAACAGAACTGATTTGGCAGGCAAAAACCTGAGAAATATCCATCCAGAAAGTGGGATTTTTTTATGTTTGTAGTTTTCTATTGAGTGCCATTACAGTATCCATTGACTTAGGACTCAAATTGCACTTCCTATGGCTTCCGTTTGATGTCAACAGACTTTAGAAATTGTTTCAGGCAGGTATTTTGAAAATTGAGGTAGTAAGACCAATGAGTGGACCATTCAGTGTCTCAAAGCGTTTTTATGCGCACGACTGAGAGGTTATTGTCCGGTTGGAATATTATTGATTATTATGACTAAAAACAACCTTCGGATTGATTATAAACATCGTTTGACATGTTTCTACTAACTTTACGGATACTATTTGGATGTTTCGTCTGCCTGTTGTGATTACGTTTGAGCCTGTGGATAACTGAACAAAGTGTGCAAACAAAACAGAGGTTTTTGGATATAAACATGGACTTTATTGAACATTAATTGAGTAAATAGGAGTCTTGTGAGTGCAACCATATGAGGATCATCAAAGGTAAGTGATTAATTTGACTTGTGTAACTCCTCTACTTGGCTGGTAACTGTTTGTAATGATTTGTCTGCTGGACGCTGTTCTTAGATATTCATGGTATGCTTTCGCTGTAAAGCCTTTTTGAAATCTGACACCGTGGTTGGATTAACAAGAAGTTCATTATTAAACCGATGTACAACACTTGTATGTTTTATGAATTTTTATAATGAGTATTTCTGTTTTTGATTTGGCGCTCTGCAATTTCACTGGATGTTGGTCAGGTGGGATGCCACGCTAGCGTCCCACATACCCTAGTGAGGTTTTAATGCTTGTAACTTAAGTGTATGCCTTTATAATGTTATCATTCATTTTACAAGGTAATACAATACACTTGCATTTAGAATTCCATTCTCAGACCGTTGACGTTCCAATTCCTGTAACTCAACTATAGTTTATTGCATATTGCTAAATCATCTTTATGGAATCAGATAACCATTTTAATAGGCTTTGTTAAAAACGTATTTTTGCTGGGAGCGGTATTGAGTATCTTGGATGAATAAGGTGCCCAGAGTAAACTATCTGCTACTCAGTCCCAGTTGCTAATATATGCATATTATTAGTATATTTGGATAGAAACACTCTGACGTTTCTAAAACTGATTAAATGATGTCTGTGAGCATAACAGATCTCATATGGCAGACAAGAACCTGATAAAAAATGCAACCAGGAAGTGGGAAATCTGAGGTTGGTCGTTTGTCAACTCAATCCCTATTGAAGACACAGTGGGATATTGGTCATGTTGCACTTCCCAAGGCTTCCACTAGATGTCAACAGTCTTTAGAAACGAGTTTGAGGCTTCTACTGTAAAGGAGGGGCTCTTTGAGTCAGTGGTCTGGCAGATTGCCACAAATTCGTGATGCTCGTTCACATGAGAGGTAGCTCGCATTCCATTGCTTTTCTACAGACAAAGAAATTCTCCGGTTGGAACATTATTGAAGATGTATGTTAAAAACATCCTAAAAATTGATTCTATACATCGTTTGACATGTTGCTACGGACTGTAATGGAACTTTTTGACATTTCGTCTGCTCCTAGTGAACGCACTTCGTGAAGTTGGATTTGTTTACAAAACGCGCTAACTAAAGTAGCTATTTGGACATAAATGATGGACAATTATGAACAAAACAAACATTTATTGTGGAACTGGGATTCCTGGGAGTGCATTCTGATGATGATCATCAAAGGTAAGTGAATATTTATAATGTTATTTCGGACTTCTGTTGACCGCACAACATGGTGGATATTTCTTTGGCTTGTTTGGTCTCTGAGCGCCGTACTCAGATTATTGCATGGTTTGATATTTCCGTAAAGCTTTTTTTTTAAATCTGACACAGCGGTTGCATTAAGGAGAAGTCTATCTAAAGTTCCATGCTTAACAGTTGTATTTTCATCAACATTTATTATTAGAATTTCTGTAAATTGATGTGGCTGTCTGCAAAATCCCTGGATGTTTTTAGAACTACTGAACGTAACGTGCCAATGTATACTATGATTTTTTAAATATAAATATGAACTTTATTGAAAAAAGCATACATGTATGGTGTAACATGAAGTCCTATGAGTGTCATCTGATTAATTCTATCTCTATTTCTGATTTTTGTGACTGTGTTGTGGCTGTGGCTGTGTTTTTCTGTGACTTGGCTCTGACCTAACATAATCATTTGTGGGGATTTCGCCGTAAAGCCTATTTGAAATCGGACACTGTGGTGGAATTAACAAGAAGTGTATCTTTAAAATTATGTGAAATACTTCTATGTTTGAGGAATTTTAATTGTGGGATTTCTGTTGTTTTGATTTTGGCGCCCTGCACTTTTACTGGCGGTTGTCATATCGATCCCGTTAACGGGATCTCAGCCCTAAGAAGTTTTAACATACACAGCATAGTCTTATCACAGGTTGCATGTGAGGTGTATATATAATAGATGCTTAGGCTACTGTATATGATAAATATTACACTACATAAAAATATATATCATTAGGAATTTGTGGATTATATTGATAACTTAAGGTGTCCGGCGCAGGTGAGTAATGTAGAGGATTGACATATTTTTCAGTGTTCTATACCGCTGGTCTGCACAATAATTTTACAGACAATCATCTCACAGACAACGAGAGTTGACTGAAGGCTTCATGCTTACTCTCACATAACATTTCAAAGTGCCAGGTTCCTTTCACTATAGTTGAAACGCTTGTCATGCCCTCAATCATGGATGCTTGCCAAGAGGTTTTAATCTCAACTGCTGCTACAAAGATCAGTGAAATCTCACTTTCCAATGACACTGTCACAAGTAGAATCCAGGATATGGCCAATGATACTGAATGACTTGTAGGTGCAGACAGAGCCTGCACATGAAATTGGTTTGCAATCCAATTAGATGAGATGACTGACATTAAAAATGCCACGCCTTGCCCTGCTTCTTGTGTATATATTCGCTACATACAGTATATTAATAATTTATTTGTTGCAAAGAGTTGCCGCAGAATACAACTAACTGCAGGTGAAAGAGTATGTGTTCTGAACGAGTACAGACTGTAATTGACATGGATTATGATGGGACTGTTGTATCAGGATTTGTAGGTCTACAGACTAGACTGCTGCCTAACTTATCCATGTGGGGATGCGCAAGTGACATTTTCCAAGCAAATTATACAAATGCAGAAAAGGCTGGTCATCTGGAGTGAGAGTGGATAGAGGCATTTTCGATATGCTCCGCCAATTCTCAACTCTGTCTGACGTGGGTGACGTAGACCTAGATAAAATTATGGGGTCACATCTGAGCAGAATTTGAGGAGTACTTGCTCTCAATCTGATCCACGCCCAGAAAAGCAGTGGATGTGTAATCTGTTTACCAGAACCAAAGAGACTCACAGCTTGTCACCGGTTTCTGATGATAAAATTTTGGAGCTGACCAGTGACGTTTTAATGAGGTGCGCCTGTCCACCAGGGGCGCAACTTTGGTTTTAGAAGTGGGATGGACATAACCTGGCAAGGATCTGGGGGTCATACCCCAGAGTTTTTGGGGGCATCTGAAGATCATTTCCTGCATTTCTACACAATCCAATATGACCCATGGCCCTTCAAGATGTCTCTATTTAGAATAACAAAAAGTAAGCAAAAATGCCCACAGTCATCAAGCTAGGTAGGAGATCATTATTAAATATGTTTGTGATTGATAAGACTGAACTAGGTCAAAGGTATTTCAATAATCAATATAGTGTTGCACCTTCAACCAATAGCCTAACAAATTATCAACTCTTTAAAAAATGAAGTACAAAGAGACATACTCTATATCAAATTTCAGCCAGACTGCCCGAGCTGCCTACACACCCAACACCCACCAGTCTAGTCAATGGAGCAGCAGGTAGCTTAGTGGTTAGCACATTGGGCCAGTAACTGAAAGGTTGCTGGGATCGAATCCCTGAGCTGACAAGGTAAAAATCTGTTGTTTTGCCTCTGAAAAAGGCAGTTAACAGTTACACTGTTCCTAGGCTGTCATTGTAAATAATAAATAATAATAATTTGTTCTTAACTGACCAGTTAAATAAAAAAATTTTTTAAAGAACACAACTTTTTTTTATTCCCAAGGGAAAGGTTTAAAAAATAAAATAAATAAATAACACCTACACATATACATTAACATACAGAAACAGAAACAGCACATCCTCCATATAAAGTGCATTCAGAAAGTATTCGAACCCCTTGACTTTTCACACTCATCAATCTACACACAATACCCTATAATGATAAGAAAAAACAGGTTTTTAGAAAAGAAATGCAAAAAAATAATGATGAAATATTTCAAAAAATATTACCAAATATTTTTGCAAAACAAATATAATGAAATATTACATTTACATAAGTATTACGACCCTTTACTCGGTACATTGTTGAAGCACTTTTTGCTGAGATTACAGCCTAAAGTCTTCTTGAGTATGATGCTACAAGCTTGGCACACCTGTATTTGGGGAGTTTCTCCCATTCTTCTCTGCAGATCCTCTCAAACTCTGTCAGGTTGGATGGGTAGCGTTAAAGGTCACAGCTATTTTCAGGTCTCAAGAGATTTTAGATCGGGTTCAAGTCCGGGCTCTGGCTGGGCCACTGAAGGATATTCAGACTTGACCCAAAGCCACTCCTGTGTTGTCTTGGCTGTGTGCTTAGGGTTGTTGTCCTATTGGAAGGTGAACCTTTGACCCAGTCTGAGGTCCTGGGCACTCCGGAGCAGGTTTTCATCAAGGATCTCTCTGAACTTTGCTCCGTTCATCTTTCCCTCAATTCTGACTAGTGTCCCAGTCCCTGCCGCTGAAAAATCCCCACAGCCAGGGTTGGGGAGTAAGGGATTTAAAAAAACTCTAACGATAATCTGTTACGTTACCAGCAAAAATATTTTAATCAGATTACAGATACTTTTGAAAAACTAGATGATTACTTTGAGGATGACTTTAAAATTCAGAAAGGATGTTTGCGAAAAAACTCTGACACTTATCTTATCAATGACATTCAAATCAGAAAAGAATTGCTATGATGACACACAAAATGTGTTTGATGGATCGCCCGGAAAAGAGCAGGAATAGCTGTTTGTAGGCTATAGTCCAAGCTATGTCTTCCAAGGATGACAGCAGTGGTGTAGTCTATGGCGATAGGGATATAACTTATTACGGATATCTATGTAGTGCATTGATGTGAATCACACTGAGGCTCTCTCATTTAACTATTTGTGCCTTACGAATTGTGGTTGTTGTGAATGGCTGTTCACGAATCTAAATGTTTATTTGAACCCAATAATGGTTGAATTACAGAAGTTTAAGCTGCCTATCAGTAATTAATGCTGATATAGCACAGCTGAAAACTGTTGTTCTGATTAAAGAAGCAATAAAACTGTCCTTCTTTAGACTAGTTGAATATCTGGAGCATCATCATGTGTTGGTTCGATTACAGGCTCAAAATGGCCAGAAACAAAGACCTTTCTTATGAAACTCGTCACTCTATTCTTGTTCTGAGAAATGAAGTCTATTCCATGCAAGTAATTGCCAAGACACTGAAGATCTCGTACAACGCTGTGTACTACTCCCTTCATAGAACAGCGCAAACTGGCCCTAACCAGAATAGAAAGAGGTGTGGGAGGCCCTGGTGTACAACTGAGCAAAAGGACAAGTACATTTGAGTGTCTAGTTTGAGAAAAAGATGCCTCACAAGTCCTCCACTGGCAGCTTCATTAAATAGTACCCACAAAACACCAGTCTCAACGTCAACAGTGAAGGGGTGACTGTTGGTCTTCTAGGCAGAGTTGCAAAGAAAAAGCCATATCTAAGACTGGCCAATAAAAGATTAAGATGGGCAAAAGGACACAGACACTGTACAGAGGAACTTTGCTTAGAAGGCCAGCATCCCGGAGTCGCCTCTTCACTGTTGACGTTGAGACTATTGTTTTGCGGGTACTATTTAATGAAGCTGCCAGTTGAGGACTTGTGAGACGTCTGTTTCTCAAATTTATGATAAAACTGGGGGGATCAGTGAAGACGTTAAGTCCTTTTCATTCTAACTACTTATGTGAGCAGCTTCTCCACTCTTAGTGCAGTAAAATTAAAATATTGCAACAGACTGGCTGTTGAAAACACCTTGACAACCTCTGGGGTGTCCCTGGTACAATTAGGCTAAAGGCCTAGGCTATACAGAAAGCATGCTTGAGAGAAATAAGCTTTTTGTGCTTATGGAACATTTCCATTATCTTTTATTTCAGCTCATGAAACATGTGACCAACACTTTACATGTTGCATTTATATTTTTGTTCAGTATTAAATAAAATCTCATTATCTCTGTTCCATCATTTTATAAGGATTTCCCATTTGGAACGGAAAGGTATTACATTTACCGAAATGTGTTTCAGAGGAGGAAATTGCTTTTGAAATCTGACCTCTTTTCGTTCCAAGTCCCTCCAGAGATTTGTCATCTCTGCTCAGACTGAAAATAGTCTGTGGTTTAGGTTAAACCCTATCGTAGAGAACTCAATGAGGGCCGAATAATACCATTTGCAGACAAATTCAGGACCGTCAGAGCATGCACACACACATGCACAAGCACACGCACTCGCACACACACTTTACGGAGCATGAAGTTATTTAACAGTCAGATTAACACTGGAGTGTAATCTGTTGTCTGGGGAGACACGGCAAAGGTGAGGGTCATCATTCACACTGTAGATAAATAAATACAACACTTCCCAACAACCTTTTTACAAGGTTAATTAGGCTTTGTAGTTTTGCGAAGACAGACAATTTCCAGGTCTGACCAGGCTGTGTTAGTGGAATGGATTGTCTGAGAGAGAATTGTGCTCGTGCTTCTTAGGAGAGTGGGTGGGTGGAGGAGGCTGGAAATAGAACGGTCTGTGTAGCATCCTAATTACAGCAGCTCCATACTGCTGACTACTGTTGTTTCTCTGTCTGTGGCAGCCTACGAAAGGGAACGCCCGAACACCTTACCGCTTTTTGGATTGAGGCGAAACTACATAATTAAAGAAACAGTCTGAGATTTGGGAAGCTGAGGGCCAAAACAAGTGGTTTGAATCAGCAGCTATCAGTGTTAAACAGAACTGCAATGGAGTTATGTTATCAGAGTTAGCATGGTATTATTCTGGACACATACTGTAGTAGTTTCATAGTGCATTCAGTGCATCATCTTTTTTATAACTTAATGGGTATTTTAACACATATACTCAGAGAATGGGAGGTCAAATCAAATGGGATGCCCTGAGCTGTCCAAACGCCACACAGCTGGATCAATCATTTCGATTAAAGTCTTACTCCGTGGCATAGCAGATCTCCTTTAACACGTTTTACAAGGTGAAGGATTTCACGTAGGTTGGTGAAACTGTACTGTACATGCTGATGATCTCTGGGAAAGTTAATCTTGTTAAATTCCTCCCTTCACACACACGATGAGGTGAGAGATAATGAATGGGAGTCAGTCACATGGGCAGGTTTTGATATTTTGACAAACTGGAGATGTAAGAGGGAGCGGACATCCCAATTACTGTAATGAAGTTCTTCACGAAGACTCACTAAAGTCCACTTTAATGCTCAAAGTGAAACCGTGTTACAGAGGAATAGCAAGGGGGAACATGAATGGGCTGACATTTTGTTCCACTTGTGTAATAAATTACTGTGTCAAATCCTATAGATCCTCTCGTCTGTCATCTCGCAGCTGGAATCAACAGCATTTACTCTTCAATATAACAACTTGGCCATGACTTACCACAAATCCAATGCTCAGATTGAAATTAATAAAGGGTGAGATTCCAACACTGTTAACATTTTTGTATGACATTTGCGACCCGTTTCAAAAAACTAGGCGTTCAACGCGGGTCACTCCTTCACAGGAAAGCCATTTGAACGTAACCTTTTTATTAAAATCAAAATGCCTTCTTGAACTGATGAACTTTCATGTGCCTTAATAACACATTTGTATGCCATCGGAAAATACAAATACAATTGTTGAATTATGAGCCTAGTTGGTTTAGCCACAGAAAAAGACAGCAACCATCCCGCTAGCCATGATTAGCTAAGATAATGAGATTGCTGGACATGCCGAGAGATGAGTTAGGATTGTTCTGCCATATAGCACGCTTCTGTCTGTTTGAGCTGGTCAGTATGTCTAGGTATTCCGGTTTTAGGCGGCTTTTATTTATTTTTATTGAGTAGTAAAACCTAATGTCAAGTTAAAGTGTATTGCTAGCTAGCTAATTTTAGCCGGATGGCAACCAACCAGGTTCAGGTAGCTAACGTTACGTGTAAGCTCCCCACTTTCTGAAGGACAGAGTTTTGAAATCATTGGAATTTGAGGAAAAAAGTAGACCATGATGATAATCTAGCTAGCTGCATTTTCAGATAATACACATTTTGACAGAAAGTGGTTTCATTTCAAGTTAAAGTGTACTGTTAGCTGGCTGGCTCGCTCGCTAACATTGTGTATGATCTTATTTTTTGTATCTCAGACACATTTGCTTGACTAGTTGGAGCCTAATTTTAGCTAGCTAACATTGAAACTGGTTGGCTAGCTACCTGCAGATTCATGCAGGGTAGTAACATCCTGAGTTGGGATTATGGTTCATTGTTTAGCTAGCTCCATGTCTTAGCAAAAGACTCCACTATGCAAGTATCCATTTCAATAGGATGCCACTGCAACAACTGTTGATAGAAGTACTAGCTGGTAAATTCGCTATGGCTATCTACTCCGATTTCAAACCACGGGTAAGATAGTCTAGCTAGCTACATTTTCAGATATTGCACGTTTCTAATTTTGACACTGTCTTTTCAGTTCAAGTTAAATTGTACAGTTAGTTAGCTAACGTTAGCTGGC
This sequence comes from Oncorhynchus masou masou, assembly GCF_036934945.1. NCBI lineage: Eukaryota > Metazoa > Chordata > Actinopteri > Salmoniformes > Salmonidae > Oncorhynchus > Oncorhynchus masou. The sequence goes on from NC_088212.1 coordinate 45,478,825, forward strand.
TGGCTCGCTAAGTAATGTTATGTGTATGATCTTATAATTTGAATCTCAGAGCCACTAGTTATAGCCTAATGTTAGCTGGCTAACATTGAACCTGGTTGGTTAGTTACCTGCAGATTCATGCAAGGTATTAATGTCATGAGTTGGGATTATGGTTTATTGTTTTCCTAGCTAGCTAGCTACATGTCTTAATAAAATATTGTCTTAGTGTGCAAAAGTGCGGAATAACTGATGCATTTATGAATGCTCAAAACCTGTTGAATATCGCCGGTGTATGTATACGTCCTCAACAAAACATAATTCAATTGTTGCCAGCAGCGCAGTTACAGTCACCAATGCTCTGGATAACATGAAAAGAGCCTAAACAGCACTGCTAGGGCAAGTCATTTTCAGTGAGACCATTTTGTAGCGCTGAATCTCTACTTTTCCCCATGTAAAAAAAAATAAAAAATCACATTTTTCTACATAAGACCGATTTGAGCCGGTCGGTCACATTTCATTATTTTCTTGTAACACTAAATTGGAACATTCTTTATGGATACAGGTTAGAATTGTCCAGGAAAATACAGTGGCAGGTAATACTGTACAACCCATAGGCCATTGTCTTTCAAATGTTTTATGTCTCCCTTTGACACCACCAGTGTGGTCTTGATGTGCTATTGGTAGCTAGTGATGGTGGACAAAACACCAGTCTGAACATCAACACTGAAGAGGCGACTTAGAGATGCTGGCCTTCTAGGCAGAGTTGCAAAGAAAAAGCCGTATCTCTGTCTAGTGTCTGTGTTCTTTTGCCATTCTTAATTTTTTACTTTTATTAGCCAGTCTGAGTTATGGCTTTTTCTTTGCAACTCTACCTAGAAGGCCAGCATCCCGGAGTCGCCTCTTCACTGTTGACGTTGAGACTGGTGTTTTCCAGGTACTATTTACTGCCAGCAGCATACCACCCTGCATACCACTGCTGGCTTGCTTCTGAAGCTAAGCAGGGTTGGTCCTGGTCAGTTCCAGGATGGGAGACCAGATGCTGCTGGAAGTGGTGTTGGAGGGCCAGTAGGAGGCACTCTTTCCTCTGGTCAAAAAAAAATATCCCAATTCCCCAGGGCAGTGTAGGGTGCAGTCTTTCGGATGGGATGTTAAATGGATGTCCAGACTCTCTGAGGTCATTAAAGATCCCATGGCACTTATTGTAAGAGTAGGGGTGTTAACCCTGGTGTCCTGGCTAAATTCCCAATCTGGCCCTCAAACCATCACAGTCACCTAATAATCCCCAGTTTACAATTGGCTCATTCATCCCCCTCCTCTCCCCTGTAACTATTCCCCAGGTCGTTGCTGCAAATGAGAATGTGTTCTCAGTCAACTTACCTGGTAAAATAACAGATAAATAAATCAAATCATAATGAAGCTGCCAGTTGAGGAATTGCGAGGTGTCTGTTTCTCAAACTGGAAACTCCAATGTCCTCTTGCTCAGATGTGCACCAGGGTCTTCCACTCCTTTTTCTATTCTGGTTAGAGGCATTTTGCGCTGGTCTGATGAGTTTCATGAGAAAGGTCTTAGTTTCTGGCCATTTTGAGCCTGTAATCAAACCCCAAATGCTGATGCTCCAGATATTCAACTAGTCTAAGGCCAGTTTTATTGCTTCTTTAATCAGGACAACAGTTTTGAACTGTGCTAACATAATTGCAAAAGGATTTTATAACGATCAATTAGCCTGCTAAAATGATCAACTTGGATTAGCTAACACAACGTGTAATTGGAACACAGAAGTGATGGTTGCTGATAATGTGCCTCTGTACGCCTATGTAGATATTCCATAAAAAAAACAGCATTAACACACTGTATTTCTGATCAATTTGATGTTATTTTAATGGACAAAAAATAGCTTTTCTTTCAAAAACAAGGACATTTCATGGTAAACGGTATATATATATATATATATATATATATATATATATATATATATATATATATATATATATATATATATATATATATATACACTGAGTGTACAAAACTTTAGGAACACCTGCTCTTTCCATGACATAGACCGACAAGGTGAATCCTGGTGAAAGCTATGATCCCTTATTGATATCACTTGTTAAATCCACTTCAATAAGTGTAGATGAATGGGCAGAGTCTGGATATTTCAGGATTTTCAAGCCTTGAGACATGGATTGTGTATGTGGGCCTTTCAGAGGGTGAATGGGGAAGACAAGATTCAAGCGCCTTTGAACAGGGTATGGTAGTAGGTGCCAAGTGCACACTTTTGAGTGTGTCAAGAACTGCAACGCTGCTGGTTTTTTCAATTTCAACAGTTTCCAGTGCATTTTAAGAATGGTCTGCCACCCAAAGGACATCCAGCCAACATGACACAACTGTGGGAAGCATTAGAGTCAACATTGGGCCAGCATCCCTGTGGAACACTTTCAACACCTTGTAGAGTATATGACCTGATGAATTGAGCCTGTTCTAAGGGAAAATGGAGGTGCAACTCAATATTTGGAAGATGTTCCTAATCCTTTGTACACTCTAGCTAGCGCTAGTTGGCTGTATCTGCACCAAAACTCCAGTATTTCTCATCCTATAGCTTATTCTCCATCTTCCTTTTGAATGTTTTAAATGGTGTGCCAACATGTTTTGAGCACTTATCTCCAAAACTAATTTTCTCATGTCTCTCTTGTTCCTCTGCAGTATCAAATCACAATACATATAATCGGGATAATATTGTATCATGCGGTTTGTCAGCAACTATAGTCCCAAACACAAGTGCTTTGATAGAAGGGGGATGTGATTTAAAACCTCTCTCTGGATGAGTGTGAAACACTGAACCAGTTTGTGCTCACAGATATTAATAATAGTTCATAAGATAAGGTGCTCTTTGGCTTCCCAGGTTTGTGAAATTGATGAAAAATTGGAGGCTGAACTTGTAGTAACTTCTATACCCTCTCAAAAAAACACTCCACTCCAAACAGATGCAGTTGCAGTTAAAATGCCTTTATTAAGTTGGTGTATCCATGTACAGTAGGAAAGTTAAAACAAGGCAAACAATTTCTCTCCGACCAAAGTGTGGCAAGGTTTTCCCAGCAGGGCTGGGTGACTGGACCTCTCTGGCAGTGTAAATCTACTTTTCACTAGATACCACATCAACAGCTTCCATTGACCTAGATTCAGAGACACACAGGGTACAATAACATGAGAGGATATTGTGGAATTAAGGGCAAGCTGGGCAATTTTAGCTGAGCAGAACCCTCCAGGGGGTGGGGGCTGGCGGTGGTTACATTTCCTCCCCAAATCTCTCAGAACAATCACTTGCATTTGTCATGACAACAACCTCTCCATCAACGTCAGCAAAACAAAGGAGTTGACTGTTGACTTCAGCAAGCAGAGGAGTGAACATGCCCCGATCCACATCAACAGGACAGCAGTAGAGAGAGTCACAAGTTCCTCTGCTTCCACACCACTGAGAACCATACCACCAGTAGATGCTCCTCAGAGGAGGAAGGTGAGGACCATCCGTTGGGCAGAAGGTATCGGCGTGTGAGGTCTCATACCAACAGGCTCAGAGACAGTTTCTACAAGCTTCTACAAGCCATCAGACTGCTGAACACTTTTACTGGATTGACCACCTGCTCTGATTCTCGGCACCTTAGCACATATGCACTCACTCATGCACACACACACCCACCCACGCTTATACACACACACACACACACACACACACACACACACACACACACACACACACACACACACACACACACACACACACACACACACACACACACAGACACAGACACAGACATATACATTCATGCTACACACACACGACACCTGCTGCTACCATACTCTTATTATACTGCTCAGTGTATACACTACCTCCCATCCATTTAAAAGCATATAATACCAGAGCAAAAACATTGGATGTAATTACAGCATTGAATGGACTAGAATCCAACAGTTTCTTGATATTTGTCTCAATTTAATCAACTCAAAGGTTCGTGAAAGTCACCACACTATTTTGGCCACGCGTGAGATTAAATTTCATTCCGGTTAATCTGTTCTGTTGTACTGTTATCACATGTTAAGTTTGAATACAGACACGTTTGAAGTCTTAATGAGGCTTACACAAGTGTATGAGTTCCTCAAGACCCTATGCATATCCCAGTGTTGGGATACTTACCACAACCTCCTCTGTAAAAGACAAAGGTGGCATTTACCTGACAGCAGCAAGAGACAGCAGAGAGAGAATAGAGCCTTCGTCTCTCCATGAATTTCTGTCTCTGCTTTCCCTATCCTGCTTTTCTTTGTCCTTTTGCCTTTCCAGCTTTCTCTCCCCCTATCTCTCTTCCTCTCTCTTGTTTCTTCACTCCCAGTTCGCCTGCCCCTCAGGTAAGGGCGCTGTCTTGCACGAGGCATTGGTCTGATGAATGAAGGGGCTGACGTAGGGGCTTCGTAGGGGCTTGGCCAGCAGGCAGAGCACACGGCGCACATTGGGCTAAATTACCGCAATTGATTGTGCTGCTTCGAAGCTCTGACAAAGACTATGATCACTCATCTTGATAAAAGAGAATTATCGGCCTCTTTGTAGCTTTTTATCGGACTTTATAGGCCCTTTTTATCCCCAATTTCATGGTATACAATCGGTAGTTATAGTCTTGTGTCGTCACTCATCGCAGTCTTGTCTCAACTCCCTTACGGACTCGGGAGGAGGCAAAGGTTGAGAGCCGCACTGCTTCTTGACACAATACCCGCTTAACCCGGAAGCCAGCTGCAGCTGTGTGCACTGCGCCCGGGCCTGCCTCAGGAGTTGCTAGTGCGCGAGGGGCAAGAACATCCCTGCCGGCAAAGCCCTCCCCTAACCCGGACGACGCTGGGTTCAATTGTTCGCCTCCCCATGGGTCTCTCCGTCGCGGCCGGATGCGACAGGGCCTGGACTCGAACCAGGATCTCTAGTGGCACAGCTAGCACTGCGATGCAATGCCTTAGACCACTGCACCACTCGAACAGGGAATACCGTGCGTAGAGCTGGCGCAGGATATCCTGGGCCGAAGAGACACAACGGAGACCAGAAGCGCTGAGCCGGCACAATCCGTCCTGGCTGAATGGCCACTCTAGCACGGCAACTGCGGGGAGCTGGAACAAAGTGCACCGGGCTGTGAATGCGCACTGGAGACACCGTGTGCATCCCCGCATAACACGGTGCCTGACCGGTCACACGCTCCCCACGTTAAGCATGGGGAGTTGGCTCAGGTATAAACCCTGACTCCACCAATCTCCCCGTGTGCCTCCCCCAATTTTTTGGGGAGCTGCCTCTCGGGCTTGCCGTGACTCCTGATTTCGTCGCCGTTCCTCCCTTGCTGCTTCCGCCTGTTTCTACGGCAGGCTCTCATGCTCTGCCATTACTTCCTCCCATGTCCATGATGTCCTTCACTCCAGGGTACACTGCTTGGTCCGTTGGTGGTGGGATCTTCTGTTGCGGCTCTCGTTGGTAGAAGAAAGAGTGGACCAAAGCGTAGCGTGGTAAGTGTTCATGATTCCTTTTATTCAAAAAACACAAAGTGAAAACGAACAGTTCAGAAAATGACAACTATTATATGATTCCCAATCAGAGGCAACGATAGACAGCTGCCTCTGATTGGGAACCATACTCGGCCACAAACAAAGAAATAGAACACAGACTTTCCCACCCGAGTCACACCCTGACTAACCAGACATAGAGAATACTAAGGATCTTTAAGGTCAGGGCATGATAGTATTAGTCACATGCGCCGAATACAACAGTGAAATGCTTACTTACGAGCCCCTAACCAACAACGCAGTTTCAAAAAATGCAGATAAGAATTAGAGATAAAAGTAACAAGGAATTAAAGAGTGTGTGTGTGTAGAGTGAGTATAAATGTATCTGCATATTATGTGTGAGTGAGCAGATGATGGAGTTAGTGTGAGTGTATAGGGCCCTTTGAGTGTGCATAGAGTGCAAAAATAAAAGATTAACTCGGATAGTTCATGTTGCTATTTATCAGTCTTATTGCTTGGGGATAGAAGCTTTTCAAGAGCCTATTGGTGCCAGACTTGATGCACTGGTACCACTTGCCATGTGGAAGCAGAGAGAATAGTCTATTGCTTGGGGGGTTGGAGTCTTTAACGATTTTCCGGTTCTTCCTACCATACCACACGATGAAGATGTCCTGGATGGGAGGGAGCTCAGCCCCAATGACGTACAAAGAAATCCTACAGGAATCCAGCAGGAATTCAAACCTTTTGTGAAGGACTCCTGTAGGATTGACAAATTCCTGCAGGAAAAACTGCTGATGCTCCTGCAGGACTCCTTTGAAACGTACTTCAAAGTCACCTCTAACCTGAATAGGAAACAGCATCATCACGCAGCTGGCGTTAACAAAGCAAGCTTTTATGCTAGCTAGCTACATCTGTTTACATTGTAGCCAATGTAACAGTGTGAGCAACTAGTGCTAGCAATTCAGTGAACAACTTTCCCAGAATGGAAATATTTAACACAAATAATAATAATACAAGTAAAATATTTGATTTACTCAGTACATTACCCGATGTCACAGGAAGGCCAAAAAGGTCATCAAGGACAGCAACCACCCGAAGAACTGCCTGTTCACCCTGCTATCATCCAGAAGGCGAGGTCAGTATAGGTGCATTAACGCTGGAGACTTAAAAACAGCTTCTATCTCAAGGTCATCCGACTATTAAATAGACATCACTAACACTAGCTGCTGCCTACATACACAGGCTTAATAATTTGTGACTTTAATACATGGAAAACTAGTCACTTTAATAATGTCACTTAGTAATGTTTACATATCTTGCATTACTCATTTCATATGTGTAACGGCGTTCTTCGTTTGTCGAAAGAGAGTCGGACTGAAATGCAGCGTGTTGGTTACTCATGTTTTTAATAGAACAAATGACGATACATGAAATAACAAAAACAACAAACGGAACGTGAAAAACCTATACAGCCTGTCTGGTGAACACTAACACAGAGACAGGAACAATCACCCACGAAATACAAAGTGAAACCCAGGCTACCTAAATACGGTTCCCAATCAGAGACAACGAGAATCACCTGACTCTGATTGAGAACCGCCTCAGGCAGCCAAACCTATGCAACACACACCCCTAATCAGCCACAATCCCAAAAACTAAAAAAAACCCACTAAGAATACAACAAACAATAAACCCATGTCACACCCTGGCCTGACCAACTAATTAACTAAAACACAAAATACTAAGACCAAGGCGTGACAATATGTATATACTTTATTCTATAGTATCTACTGTATCTTAGTCTATGCCGCTCTGACATTGCTCATCCATATATTTATATGTTCTAAGTTTTAATTACATTCCTTTACTTAGATTTGTGTGTATTCGGTATTTGTGGTGAAATTGTTAGATATTACTTGTTAGATATTGATGCACTGTCGGAACTAGAAGCACAAGCATTTCGCTACACCCACAATAACATCTGCTAAACACATGTATGTGAACAATAAAATTTGATGTTCGTGAATTAAGGTGACACCGACCAGAAATGTTTTACGTGGGGGCCTCCTCTTGAAAATCGATTGGTCTGCTTCTACATCATTGTGGATATATGACATGTAAGCTTTCATGCGTTGTACAGAGGCTGAAGCAAAAAAAAGTGAAATTGCGAAATAAGCTTACAGGTTAAGAATGACAAATAGCCATAATAGTTGTGTTTCAGTGTGAAGCTAATATTACATTGCATTAGGACTGCTGGTGTTTTATTTCCAAGGAGCAGGTTTGCATCGTGATAAATTCATACAACTCTAACACCTATGCATATTATTAAATGATGCTTAAGATATGTTGGTTTTATTTTCACCTTTTGCATTGATAACTAAATGAGAGGCAATATGAGGCAATACAACTAGATTAGAAGGCCTAGACTACTTCATCCTAGTGTAAGCTAAATGCATTGGATACAAAGCCAACACTGGCATATTAAAGGACATTGTCCACTTTAATTATATGCATGCAAATCAAACAGGAATATGCTGCATTTGGAAAGTATTCAGACAGACCCCTTGACCTTTTTCTACATTTTGTTACGTTACAGCCTTATTCTAAAATATATTTTTTTTGTAAAGCAATACACCATAATGGCAAAGTGAAAACCTTTTTTTTTTTTTTTGCAAATGTATTAAAAATAAAACCAGAAATAAATGATTTCCATAACTATTCAGACCCTTTGCTCTGGGACTCGAAATTGAGCTCAGGTGCATCCTGTTTCCATGGATCATGCTTGAGATGTTTCTTCAACTTGATTGGAGTCCATCTGTGGTAAATTCAATAGATTTGATATGATTTGGAAAGGCACACACCGGTCTGGAGAGACAACATCTCTGGAGAGACCTGAAAATAGCTGTGAGGCAATGCTCCCCATCCAACCTGAGAGCTTGAGAGGATCTACAGAGAAGAATGGGAGAAACTCCCCAAATACAGGTGTGCCAGGCATGTAGCGTCATATCCAAGAAGATTCTAGGCTGTAATTGCTGACAAAGGTGCTTGAGTAAAAGGTGAGTAAAGGGTCTGAATACTTATGTAAATTTGATATTTCAGTTTTTTTTTAAATATGAATGTTGCTTTGTCATTATGTGGTATTGTGTGTAAAAATTCCATTTTAGAATAAGGCTGTAACATAAGAAAATGTAGAAAAAGTAAATTGGTCTGAATACTTTCCGATGGTACCGTACATCTCTCTCTCCGTCAGTCTCTTTTTCTCATTTATCAGATGATTAGAAGCAAAAAAATCACCCATTATATAAACACCTCTTATTCTTGTGGGGATTCATTTTTTTCCCCCGATCTGAAATACCATGGACTGCCCTACATAGTGATCAAACTACGTGTGTGATGATTTGTTGTGGCTATAGATGCTTTGATATTTATCCAACTATTTGGATGTTGCTTTCCACCAGCTCCTTTAGCTCTGCTGAATTATGATGGATTAATCTCAATTGGGCTCATGAACTACTGAGCTGTGTACGTTGCTTCAACGTTAGCATATTCCCATTTAAATTATTTGCCTGACATGATAGCTGCCTAATATGGGCCTCTGCAGTGCATTTAATATTTACCCTGGCATTTAAGTACATGAATAAATGCCAGCTAGGAGTCAGAGTTGCTTGTTAAAGACATTAGAAAGACACTCATACAGCAGCAAGCACTTTGTGGTGTTTCCCAAATGACACCCTATTCCCTATATAGTACACTACTTTTGAACAAGGCTCAAAGAGCTCTATAGCGTATAGGGTGCTATCTGTGACTTAACCTCTGTTTTCTTATCTATCGTACCTACAATGACACATTTTAAGTGGAAAGTATTCAAACTAGCACTTGTGTGTTCCACCTCCACACAGTCATAACAAGTCCTGAATTGAATGAATCTCCCTGATGATGAATGGTTGGTGTGTGGAGCCTGCTGTGTCTGTCCATCTTTAGACTGAATGCTAATGCACCAGTAGTGCGAGAATCATGCTCCTACATGCTATGTGTAAAGTAAGCCCAGCAACACTCTGGAAACACACACACAAATACACGCACACACACACAAGCCCCCCAAAAGGCCAGCAACACTCTCTCTGGATGGTTTCTGTCTTGTCTTCACACCCACAAGTTGGCAGTTGCTGGATCATACATGTGATGATTTCTGATCTGTTCTGGCTCTCTGATATTTTGTTATTGGTGAACTATACCGAATTATCCTGACCGCATTGAAGAGCAGGCACCATATTTATTTACAATAACGTAAAAATGCTCATACACACTCACAAACTCCTCAAACTATAGGCAAAAATTATTTTTTCCAAGCATTTTGATCCTCTAACCAATAACCGAAGGTAACAAAATGTAAAAGGTGAAGGTAAGACCTGCACTGTGTCACGGAACAAGTACAGCAGATGAGAGTTCAGTCTTACTTCCTTATATTAGGTTACTCAATTTAAGTTACTGTAACTGTCCCCAGTCATGTTGCTGACTCCAGTGCCATGTAATGCTCTGCAGAGCCTCCCCTTTATCCAGGAGACCATATGCACTGTAGATTAAAACAGCAAACCCCAGATTAAAAGACTCTGCCATCCCAGATCCTAGCCTGCTGAGTCCTAATGAAGGAAACGCTAGGGCTTAGAGCGTTTTAACGGAGAGACAGAATTATTTCCCGTACCAAGCCCCACAAGTCTTGCACTTACCATCAGATATGCACGACACAAAGCTAAATGGTTTTGGGAAGATTTCTTTGTGCAATAAAGGGAGACAGGGTGTGTGAGGAAGCATGTGTGTGTGTATGTTTGGCACAAGCTTGTTTGTATGCGTGTGAGGAAATATGTTTGTGTGTGTACAGTTATGTGTGTTTGTGTTGGTGGAATTTAACCAGTGATTTATTGATTTAAATACATTTTAGAGCCCCCTAAAGGCAGCTCCGAATGAATGAGAAATTGCCACCTTGAGAGCGTGGACGTGTGGGACGTTGATATGTTTAATTTGTTTTGTGCTTGAGCTACAGCTAAGCCTATATAGGCTGCATACCAAATGGCACTTCATTTCCTATTTTTGATCAGGGCCCATAGGGAAAAGAGTGCCTGTCACTCTCAACTTCTTATTGGGTTTGTTGTTTGTCGAGTCGTTACAAAATGCATCCTGTCGAGCTAAAATGTGATAAAACACATTCCACCCTGCTCGCTACTCAATGTGATTAAGCCGATCCTTGAAGCTCTGGCTCCACTGTGTGCGTGTGTGCGTGTGTGTGTGTGTGTGTGTGTGCGTGCGTGCGAGCGAGCGTGAGAGAGAGAGTGGATGAGAATTGGTTCAATGCCACCTGGTTAAAACTATGGCAGAATGTGTTGAAGAATGCCAGATTAGTGCCAAGAACACTCCAATGAAATCTGTCACGATAATGAGGTGATGAGAATGTTTTCTGACTAGTATTTAAACGGTTGGCAACAATAAATGTGCCAAAATAACGAGAAAATTCCTTGTAAGACTATGGCCATCGCTTCTGTGGTTTATTCACTGGAACATGGTGTCCATACCACTAATGACATACCACCAATGACATAATCCAATTACGTCACTAATATAGGCCTACTCTAACTACACATTCATACACTAATCTGAACATAGAGGCAGTAGAGCGTTGGGCCAGTAACCGAAAGGTTGTTTTTTGAATCCTGAGCTGACAAGGTGAAATTTCTGTAGAAGTGCCCTTGAGAAACGGCATTTAACTCTAATTGCTCCAGAGTCACCTCCGTTGATGAAGGTAGATAACATATGGAATTGTTTTAAGATGGTCATACCATGGATCATTCAGCTATTTGATTTTGAATTTTAGGACCACTGTATGTTTCTGCAAAAAAAATATTAAAAGCCTTTAATATTATAGCCCAATGAAAGTCATTGAAAAACACATTCATTTATGGCAACAAAAAAAAATAAGGTTTTGTAGTGTCAGTCCTACATTTTACAATTGGCTCATTAATCCCCCTCCTCTCCCCTGTAACTATTCCCCAGGTCGTTGCTGCAAATGAGAATGTTTTCTCAGTCAACTTACCTGGTAAAATAACAGATAAATACAAATATTTAGGAGAATATATATATATAAAATATATATATATATATATACTTTTTTTACAAATATCTAACCCCTTTTTTTGTTGACACAAAACTACCTCCATACTTCCATTAATTTGTATGGTTCACCTTCAGATGAGTCACGTGACACTTGTGCAGGTTGTAGAGCAAAATGGAGAACACCCTCGTTCTGATGCTAGAGACGTTTCCGTGAGTAGACCATTTTTTTTCGGAATTTCTCCTGGTCTGAAAACAGCGCTGTAGCTCTGCCACAAAAAAAAATGGATTACTCTAGTTTAAACTCATGGATTTTGATGTGGATTTTTGTAAATGATCATTAGATTGACGCATGGGTGCATCAATATACTCTTAATATACTATATTCAGTGGATTTTGCAAGATGATGATATTCAGCTGAGCTCTCAATGTATTACTGTAAGAGAGTAATTCCATGTGTGTGTGTATGTGCATGCGTGTTTGTGTGAGTGCTTGCGTCTGTGCTTGCGTCTGTGAATGGATGCGCATATGAAGGGATGGTTGAGGGGGTTAAAGAAGAGAGGAAGAGGGGGTGCAATTGGCTCAGATTGGCCACCCTGACAGAACCCTAGTTGTGTAACGCCGATGCAATCCCAACGTACGGAAGAAGGATTAGAAAGCACCCTCCAGGGATGTGGGTTAATGAAAACTTTTTTGTTGTAAGAGCACCGCCCCATCTGTTTGGGACATGATAAAGCCAGTCCCAGTTGTCAGCACAGAGAGCAGATTGAGGATAGACAGCGCAAGTTCACACAGGGGCATGCCCCTTCTCTCTCGGTACCTCGCTGTACAGAGGAATAGGTAGGCAGGTGTTCACCACGTAGAGACACAGAACAGGAGGGTGATGTGTGTTTGGTAATTATGTTATAAGACAGGATGTCAAAACCACAGAACTGTCATGTCCTGACCTTAGTTCCTTTTTAATGTCTCTATTTTAGTTTGGTCAGGGCGTGAGTTGGAGTGGGCATTCTATGTTTTGGTCTGTGTGTTAGATTTCTATGAGTTTGGACTGGTACGGTTCCCAAACAGTGGCAGCTGTCAATCGTTGTCTCTGATTGAGAACCATACTTAGGTAGCCTGCTTTCCCACTATGGGTGGTGGGTAGTTGTTTTCTGTTTTGTGTGTATTGCACCTTGCAGAACTGTTCGTTTGTCGTGTTTTGTTCAAGTATTTGTATTTATTAAAAGTATTATGTATACTTACATGCTGCACCTTGGTCCTCTTCTCCTTCTCCCACCGACAACCGTTACAAGAACCCAATTATTGCCCTAACCAATTGGGCTAATTAGTTAGGACATTTATTGTACACTATGTAGATGGAGTCAAAACTAGATAATACAGCAATGGCACAAAAATATGAGCGTCATCCAATTGTTCATCATCAGTATGAGTCAAGTCAGTTAAATTTGTCATCGGGCACCTCCCAAAAATCTGAGGAGGTGAAGCTTTCTCTATCTGCTCCTCTCTCTCTCTTTGCACCACTCCCTCAACGTCAGCAAAACAAAGGAGTTGGTTGTGGACTACTGGAAACAGAGGGCCGAGCACGCCCTATTCACATCGACGGCGCTGTAGTGTCAACATCCCCAAGGACATGGTCCAAACACCATGGCCCAAACACACCAACACGGTCATGAAGAGGGCACAACAATGCTTCTTCCCACTCAGGAGGCTAAAAAGATTTGGCATGAGCCCTTAGATCCTCTAACATTTCTACAGCTGCACCATTGAGAGTATCTTGACTGGCTGCATCATTTACATTGGAGTAATTTTGTAGACGCTCGTATCCAGAGCAACTTACAGTAGTGAGTGCATACCTTTTCTTTACAGTTATTACTAGTCCCCCATAAGAATCAAACCCACAACCCTGGCGTTGCAAGAGCCATGCTCTACCAACTGAGCCACACAGGACCACTCCGCTTGATATTGCAACTCCTTTGCATCCTTAAGGGGCTACCGAGGATATTACGTACAGCCCAGTACATCATTGGGGCCGTACTCACTGCCATCTAGGACCTCTATACCAGGCAGTATCAGAGGAAGTACCTTAAAAATTGTCAAAGACTAAAGCCACCCAAGTCATAGACTGTTCTCTCTGCTACCACACGATAAGCGGTACAAGAGCGCCAAGTCTAGGACCAAAAGGCTCCTGAACAGCTTCTACCCCCAACCCAGAAGACTGCTGAACAGTTAATCAAATGGCTACCTGGACTATTTGCATTGACCTCCTCCTAATTTGCACTGTGTATCTTGGACCGGCACTATGCACACTCACTGGACTCTACCCACACACTCACACATACAACCCTGACAGTCCAACACACACACACTACATACGCTCACACACACACATGCATATTGACGCCACTCACACAGACACACTTTCACACTCTTCACATATGCTGTTGCGACTCTACTTTATTATCTATCCTGATTGCCTTGTCACTTTTACCCATATCTACATGTACAGTACCAATCAAAAGTTTAGACACAGCTACTCATTCAAGGTTTGTACAATAATTGTGAAGACATCAAAACTATGAAATAACAAATATTGAATCATGTAGTAACCAAAAAAGTGTTCGACAAATCAAAATATATTTTATATTTGAGATTCTTCAAAGTAGCAACCTTTTGCCTTGATGTCAGCTTTGCACACCCTTGGCATTCTCTCAATTAGCTTCAACTGGAATGCTTTTCCAAGAGTCTTGAAGGAATTCCCACATATATTAAACACTTGTTGGCTGCTTTTCCTTCACTCTGCGGTCCAACTCATCCCAAACCATCTCAAATGGGTTGAGGCCGGGTGATTGTGGGGCCAGGTCATCTGATGCAGCACTCTATCACTCTCCTTCTTGGTCAAATAGCTCTTACACAGCCTGGAGGTGTGTTGTCCTGTTGAAAAACAGATGATAGTCCCACTAAGCGCACACCCACACACCATCACACCTCCTCCTCCATGCTTCACAGTGGGAACCACACATGCAGAGATAATCCGTTCACTTACACTGCATCTCACAAAGACATGGCGGTTGGAACCAAAAATCGCAAATGTCTGATGTCCATTGCTTGTGTTTCTTGGCCCAATCAAATCTCTTCTTCTTATTGGTGTCCATTAGTAGTGGTTTCTTTGCAGCAATTCAACTATGAAGGCCTGATTCACACAGTCTCCTCTGAACAGTTGATGTTGAGATGTGTCTGTTACTTGAACTTTGGGAAAGCATTTACTTGGGCTGCAATCTTAACGACTGCAGCAGAGTTAACTCTCGGTCTTCCTTTCCTGTGGTGGCCCTCATGAGAGCCAGTTTCATCATAGTGCTTGATGGTTTTTGCGACTGCACTTTAAAAGTTATTGATATTGTTCACATTGACTGACCGTTATGTCTTAAAGTAAAGATCGACTCTGCTTATTTGAGATGTTCTTGCCATAATATGGACTTGGTTTTTTACCAAATAGGGATATCTTCTGAATACCACCCCTACCTTGTCACAACACAACTGATTGGCTCAAATGCATTAAGAAGGAAAACTTTGATCAAAGGCACACCAGTTCATTGAAATGTATTCCAGGTGACTACCTCATGAAGCTGATTGAGATAATGCCAATAGTGTGCAAAGCACACTCATCACGGCAAAGTGCGGCTACTTTGAAAAATATTTTGATTTGTTTAACACTTTTTTTATTACTACATGACTCCACCTGTGTTATTTCATAGTGTTGGTGTCTTCACTATTATTCTACAATGTAGAAAATAGTAAAAAGAAAAAGAAAAACATTTGAATGACTTGGTCTGTCCAAACCTTTGACTGGTACTGTATTTATTACCTCAACTATCTTGTACCTCCTCTGCACATTGACTCCGTACCGGTATTCCTTGTTTATTGTCTTATTTTATTGATACTATTTCCTTTTGAATTTTTTGCCTATTTCTCTTCATTTTTACCTTTGCCTTTATTATGACACTAGGTCAAATGCAGACACAGGAGGCAGATGTTTGGAGTTTAAGATGTTTAAAAAATCCAAAGAGAATAGACAAGAGAATGGTCGTGGACAGGCAAAAGGTCATAACCAGAACAGAGTCCAGGAGGTACAGAGTGGCAGGCAGGCTCGAGGTCAGGGCAGGCAGAATGGCCAGGCAGGCGAGTACAGAGTCCAGAACAGGCAAGGGTCAAAAACAGGAGGACTAGAAAAAGGAGAATAGTCAAAGCAGGAAAACGGGAAATACTGCTGGTAGGCTTGGACATACAAGACGAACTGGTACAGAGAGGCAGGAAACACAGGGATAAATACACTGGGAAAACAAGCGACACCTGGAGGGGATAGAGACAATAACGGAGACCGGTGAAACAGATCAGGGTGTGACAGCCTTCTTGGGAAAGTGCTCGTAAATAGTAATTTCAGGGTAAAGTCTACACCTGTTGTAGTCGGCGCATGTGAAAAATAACATTGGATTTTAGACAGATATATGTTTTGCCTCTGTTCTCTTCACTCTTCCACAGCATAGAACTTGCACACTATATAGGGTGCCAATTGGGATGCACTCCTTGTCTGTCTGAGATGTGGACATAGAACGGCCAAGACGTCCTAAAGAAGCAGCAGAAGCAGCAGCACAAAAGCTAATAAACTGTTACTCACCTGAGGCACGCCGATCCAACCACTGACTCTGTATGATGTTCCTGTGCATCCAGAGTACGCAGTAACACCAGCACACCTGAAAAAATACTACATGATGATTTAAGCCACATGTGTGATGGCATTCTCAGCATCCCCAGTAGCTTTCACACAAGTGATTTTATGTTTTGGTCTCATGATAAAAACAAGGCTGTGATTCAATATCTTTTCAGTTACGCTGTTGTATACATTGTATCTTCCTCCCCATTTTTGGAATCCAATTGCATTTCAAGTGCCATTAGTTATGGTGTGGTATGAAAATTGGTTTCTGCTCCTCCTAAATCATGCACATTTATGCATAACAGGGCATGAAGTAAATATGATTTATGTAAACAGTATGTGCTGAGAAAAATGTCCAAGTGCTTACGCCAAACAAGCTAAATAGAAAGAAAAAATACATAAAATCTACAATCATCTGCTTAATTTGCCTTGACAAGTTTACTTTATTTGCTTGAAAATTGCTCCATTTCCCAGCTGAACTTTGACTGCTCTTATGAACGTCTTAGAATTTCCACCTGACTGAAGTGCCCAAAGTAAACTGCCTGTTACTCAGGCCCAGAAGCCAGGATATGCATATAATTGGTACCATAGGATAGAAAATACTTAGTTTGTAGAAATGTTAAAATAATGTATTAGACTATAACACAATTGATATGGTAGGAGTAAAAAAAAGAAAATTCAACCGGAAATGTTTTTGTTTTTCCGATCCCATGCTCTTTCAATGGAAAGCTATGGGTCCTATGCAATTCCAGCTCCCAGATTGCAATTCCTATGGCTTCCATTAGATGTCAACAGTCTTTGTTCAAGGTTTCAGGCTTGTTTCTTCCAGAACGAGGAAGAATTTTGAGTTTTGGTACAAGGATTCACAGTCTGTGGGTATGTGATGAAGAGGACGAGCACATTTTGTTACCTGAGGATTAAATAAGTTTGGCTTTTTAACAAAATGTTTCTATTTAACATACTGCTTTCCTTTTTGGGATATGAAATATTATTCAGTTTTAATTACATTTTTAGGATTATTTAATCGCTATTTGTCATTTTATGAAGCCTGTGATGGTTGAAAAATATGTTGATATGGGGCGCCGTCCTCAAACAATCACATGGTATGCTTTCGCTGTAAAACCTATTGTAAATTGGACAATGCAGTTAGATCAACACAAATTTAAGCTTTTAACCGATAAAAGATACTTGTATGTTCGTAAATGTTTAATATTCATATTATTTACTTGTATTGCGCGCCCTCCAATTTCATCCTATGTTTTCGGCAGGTGTCCCGCTGACGGGACGCCTAATTATGAAGTAGAGCAGCGCTTGGTTTTCCCAATGTATGGAGAAAAACATAATAAAGGGAGTATAAGTTTCAAAAAAGTATTTTATACACATCATATGTGTCCATTATAATATATGCAAGAAGCGGAATGCATGATTTGTCACCAAAACTTGAAAATGTGAACAAAACAGTAAATACATTATGCTCCATACATACGGTATTTTACAGCAGAAACGACAAACACAATATACAGTAAATAAGGCACTTACTTTGACAGGAATGCACACATGTCCAAAGTTATTATTAGTAAGGGAAAGCACAATGAAGGCAATGCCGGCTCCAGCCGGAAAATGTGCCAGGGGGAAAAAGTTTGTGCTAGCACTTAAGTTCTGTTGTGACTGGAGATGTGCAAATGTCTGAGTACTTGATCTGGGGAAACATTGGGGAAGTGCTTGGGCTATCGTTGAAGAGAAGTTTGTCTGGCTCAGTAATGCCTCAAACGTAAATTGTAGTCAAACGTGAAATGAGCTACTTATATGTGAATCAATGAGGTGGAACACACCTCAATTCAAAGCTGTTTTTAGAAAATAAAATTTGTTTGAAATTGACAAGTTGAAACATAGCCTATAGTTAATTAGCAGCGTTCCTTTGTTTAAGGGCAGCATGGGTTAACGGTCCTGTTGCGTAACAATCCCATTTTGGAACAGTGAGTGCATTCTGACACCGCACACGTAAAAAACTCACGTTGGGGTGACCATTAGGTATATTTGGAAATCAAGCGTGAAAAGGTTAAATAACCAAATAGTTACCCTGACTAACTATTTAGCAGTCTTGGCTTGGAGGTAGAAGCTCAGGGTCTTGTGCCTGATATAGAGGTCTTGGATGGCAGGGAGCTCGGCCCTGGTGATGTAATGGGCCGTATGCACTACCCTCTGTAGCGCCTTGCCATACCAAGCGGTGATGCAGCCAGTCAAGATGCTCTCAGTGGTGCAGCTGTATAACTTTTGAAGGATCTCTGAGGATCCTGCAAAATCTTTTCAGCCTACTGAGAGGCAGGAGGTGTTGTCGTACCCACTTCACGACTTAGTTGGTGAGTGTGGACCATGATACATCCTTAGTGATGTGGACACAGGAACTTGAAGCTCTTAACCCACACCACTACTGCCCCGATCAGCTCCTTTGTCTTGCTGACGTCGAGAGAGAGGTTGCTGTCCTGGTACCACACTGCCAGGTCTCTGACCTCCTCCCTATAGGGTGTCTCATCGTTATCGATGATCAGGCCTACCACCATCAGCAAAGTTAATGATGGCACTGGAGTCGTGATCAGCCATGCAGTCGTGGGTGAACAGGGAGTACAGGAGGGGAATAAGCACCCACCCCTTAATGAGGGTTAGAATGGCACATACAGTGCCTTGCGAAAGTATTCGGCCCCCTTGAACTTTGCGACCTTTTGCCACATTTCAGGATTCAAACATAAAGATAAAAAACTGTATTTTTTTGTGAAGAATCAACAACAAATGGGACACAATCATGAAGTGGAACGACATTTATTGGATATTTCAAACCTTTTTAACAAATCAAAAACTGAAAAATTGGGCGTGCAAAATTATTCAGCCCCCTTAAATTAATACTTTGTAGCACCACCTTTTGCTGCAATTACAGCTGTAAGTCGCTTGGGGTATGTCTCTATCAGTTTTGCACATCGAGAGACTGACATTTTTTCCCATTCCTCCTTGCAAAACAGCTCGAGCTCAGTGATGTTGGATGGAGAGCATTTGTGAACAGAAACTTTCAGTTCTTTCCACAGATTCTCGATTGGATTCAGGTCTGGACTTTGACTTGGCCATTCTAACACCTGGATATGTTTATTTTTGAACCATTCCATTGTAGATTTTGCTTTATGTTTTGGATCATTGTCTTGTTGGAAGACAAATCTCCGTCCCAGTCTCAGGTCTTTTGCAGACTCCATCAGGTTTTCTTCCAGAATGGTCCTGTATTTGGCTCCATCCATCTTCCCATCAATTTTCCCTGTCCCTGCTGAAGAAAAGCAGGCCCAAACCATGATGCTGCCAACACCATGTTTGACAGTGGGTATGGTGTGTTCAGGGTGATAAAGCTGTGTTGCTTTTACGCCAAACATAACCTTTTGCATTGTTGCCAAAAAGTTCAATTTTTGTTTCATCTGACCAGAGCACCTTCTTCCACATGTTTGGTGTGTCTCACAGGTGGCTTGTGGCAAACTTTAAACAACACTTTTTATGGATATCTTTATTAAATGGCTTTCTTCTTGCCACTTTTCCATAAAGGCCAGATTTGTGCAATATACGACTGATTGTTGTCCTATGGACAGAGTCTCCCACCTCAGCTGTAGATCTCTGCAGTTCATCCAGAGTGATCATGGGCCTCTTGGCTGCATCTCTGATCAGTCTTCTCCTTGTATGAGCTGAAAGTTTAGAGGGACGGCCAGGTCTTGGTAGATTTGCAGTGGTCTGATACTCCTTCCATTTCAATAGTATTGCTTGGACAGTGCTCCTTGGCATGTTTAAAGCTTGGGAAATCTTTTTGTATCCAAATCCGGCTTTAAACTTCTTCACAACAGTATCTCGGACCTGCCTGGTGTGTTCCTTGTCCTTCGTGATGCTTTCTGCGCTTTTAACGGACCTCTGAGACTATCACAGTGCAGGTGCATTTATACGGAGACTTGATTACACACAGGTGGATTGTATTTATCATCATTAGTCATTTAGGTCAACAGTGGATTATTCAGAGATCCTCACTGAATTTTTGGAGAGAGTTTGCTGCACTGAATAATTCTGCACGCCCAATTTTTCAGTTTTTGATTTGTTAAAAAAGTTTGAAATATCCAATAAATGTCGTTCCACTTCATGATTGTGTCCCACTTGTTGTTGATTCTTCACAAAAAAATACAGTTTTATATCTTTATGTTTGAAGCCTGAAATGTGGCAAAAGGTCACAAAGTTCAAGGGGGCTGAATACTTTCGCAAGGCACTGTATGTTGTTGCCTACCCTCACCACCTCTGGCTAGTCCAGGATCCAGTTGCAGAGGTATGTTTTCAGTCCCTGGGTCCTTAGCTTAGTGATGAGCTTGGAGGGCACTTTGGTGTTGAATGCTGAGTTGTAGTCAATGAACAGCATTCTCACGTAGATGTTCCTCTTGTGTAGGTGGGAAAGGACAGTGTGGAGAGCATCTATGGATCTGTTGGGGCGCTATGAGCATCGGAGTGGGTGGGTCCAGGGTGTCTGGGATGATGGTGTTGATGTGAGCCAGGACCAGGATTTCAAAGCATTTCATGGCTACAGATGTGAGTGCTAGTCATTTAGACATATTACCATAGTGTTCTTGGGCACATGGACTATGGTGGTCTGCTTGAAACATGTAGGTACTACCAGTGCATAATTTGCAAATTTGGTGGTGCCAGAACAAACACTTACCTGTGAGGGGGTGACCTGGGGGGCTCTGAGGTACCAGAATGCAAAAAAAAACATTTATAATATAGCATTGCATGCATTATCATCACTTTGGCATACTTGGTTCAGAAGTGCTTGCAGATGTTGAAAATTTTGTTTTTTTTATAAACAAATTTCATATGATTCCACATTATTTTAGATGATTGGAGATTATTTTGTAATACCTCATAAATTATCAAAATGACAGGCTACTTTGATACTAACAAACTACGTTCAATAAAAACAACCTTGTCTTGAATCCATAAATAGCCTAAGCCTAGCTATGTGGAGACACATTGTTAATTATCAGCCGGAAATGATTGTCCTAAAAAAGCTTTTCAGTTCCACTGACTCGCCAGCGATGGCTGATGTGCTCGTGCCAAAAGGTTATATCTCTCTTGTTTTACTTTGTAAAACTTTGTAAAACAATGCTGTTTGCTCTATATGCCTGTTTGATTATTTGGTAGCCTACAGACATATTTATCTTCTCTTTTCAGCAGGATCCATTTGCTTTTCAACCTGTGTTTTGAAATATTGTGAAGGGCCTGTTTTGGCTGCATGCTGTTAACTGACAGACAGGCATGCCACAGCTAGGCAATTTTTTAAAATAAGCTATTGATCCTCTTCAGCTAAATTATAGGCTTACTCCTGATGTAGTATTCAGAATTATTTCATTTCTTTCTGAACAGACAGCAGTAATTCTATAACTTTGGCAAAAGTATTTCAATTTATCAGGGGTGCTGTGGCACCTCCACACCTCCTGCGGCTATGATTCTATAAGGAAATAAATTATGAAGTGCAACGTTGGAGAGATGGCCTAGCACTGTGAGAGATACAGTTGCGCTTCTCTCTCTCACCACAGCAATGGGCACAAGTTGGTCTATATAGGCTACAATGTTGCACAAACCATAAACCACCCAAAACTAATCAGTTCTTACAATATCAGGCATGTTTTCACATTACGTTCTTTAAGGGGGCAGGCAAATTACAGAGGAGCCAATGTAAATTAACTTTAATTGCTTTTATACATTTTTTTACATCGCCAAAAGTGACAATTATTTTTCATGCCAGGAAAAGTACCGGATCCTGGTAAATGGGTTCCGGAATGAAATAGTCCAAAACTGAGAGGTGCTGTATCCTGTTCCGGCAGGATACAAGCCCTGCCACATCTGACGAGCGTCAGAGCACGTATAGTAGGATTCAATTTTAGTCCTGTATTGCCTGTTTGATGGTTTCTTATAAGCCTCCGGATTGGTGTCCCGCTCCTTGAAAGTGTGTGGAGTAAAGGTGATCTGGAGTTGTTTTACACGGTTGATATGCTGTTAGAAATGAGGTAAAACAGATTTCAATTTCCCTGAATTAAAATCACCGGACACTAGGAGCAGATGAGCATTTTATTGTTTGTTTATGGCCCTATACAGCTTGTTCAATGTGGTCTTCATGTCAGCATTGGTTTAGGGTGGTAAATAGATATCTATGAAAGATTTAGATGAAAACACTCTTGGTTAATAGTATGGTCTACAGTTTATTATGAGATATTCTAACTCAGGCGAGCAGAACCTTGAGACTTCCATAGTTTTAGAGGTCGCGCACCATCTGTCATTAAAGAGAAAAACACTTCACCCCTTGAGTGTACCCGACACTCCCATTCTGTCCTGCCGATGCATAGAAAAACAGCTAGATGAACACTGCGTCTACAAAACATTAGGAACACCTTCAATTCGTCAGGGCCTGTACTCTACAAGGTGTCAAAAACCTTCCACATGGATGCTGGCTCATGTTGACTCCAATGCTTCCCACAGTTGTGTCAAGTTGGCTGGATGTCCTTTGGGTGGTGGGCCCTTCTTGATACACACCGGAAACTGTTAAGCGTGAAAAAAAACTGCAGTTTTGAGGTTCTTGACACACTCAAACCAGTGCACCTGGCACCTATTACCATTCTGTCTTGCCCATCACCATCTGAATGTCACACATACACAATCCATGTCTCAATTGTCTTAAGGCTCAAATATCCTATCTTGTACCCTTCAAACACAGATTAAAGTGGATTTAACAAGTGATATCAGTAAGGGATCATAGCTTTCACCTGGATTTACCTGGTTCAGTCTACTTCATAGAAAGGGAAGGTATTCCTAATGTTTTGTACATTCAGTGTACATTATCCATGTCCTTGTTCAGCCACAATACAGAGAAACAGGATATTATAGTTCTTCAGGTCCTGTTGATAGGATAGCCTCAAACAGAGCTCGTCCAGTTTGTTCTCCAGCGATTGTACGTTTGGCAATAGAACAGAGGGTAGAGGCGGTTTATGTACTGGCCAAAGTAGTTTCGTCAGGGTGCCTGCACGTCGGCCTCTCTTACACAGCCTGAGGTTTGGGGATTATAGCCTGGAGCTGGGTGAGCAATATGTCCAGCACCTCCGACTCATTGAAGTAGAAATCTTCATCAAAATCGAGGTTAGTGACCGCTGTTCTGATGGCCAGAAAAAAATTTTGGTCATAGGAAACGATGGTGGAAACATTATGTACAAAAAAAGCTGCGCAAACCCCCCCTGAAAATAGCACATCTGGGCAGGAGCCGGTAAATCGTCTGCTATACACTGCAGCTCCATAAATAAAATCAAAACAATACAACACTGGTTATGAGGAGATAATGCTAAGCGAATTGCCAGCAATGTGTGGCACCATGTTTGTTAACATCATACAATGGTTGTCACGTAAACTTCTGCCAGAGCAAATATGTTATAACAAGGTGAGGTAAACGATGGCGGTTTATGATGGTAGACACACCCCTTTCAACATGCACACTGCAAACAGACCCAATTCATCTTGTAACCTCTTATCTTTGGTTGACACAAAAAAAAATATAACTTCGTATTACTTTCGATTTTTAGAAAGTGTTTTACTCAATTATTTTGATCACTGGTGAGCGCACCCGTGGTGTGGTGAATTGTAAATAGCAATTGCTATTAGCTAGTTCATATGAGGGTTTCTATCAGTCCTTCAGTTAACGCTACGACTAATGTAGCATTCATTTTCCTTCATTTTCCTTCATTTTTCGATGAGAATTGTGTTACGCTGTCACTACTTCTGTGAATGAATATTGCATCCAAAAATAAACTGCTCACTTTGAAGACATGCCATTGTAAAGTCTGGGTTTGTGCAAAATGTTTCTGTAAAAAAACAGTGTGGCCAGCTCAAACGCTGACTGTTACATCAATGATAACTGGACTTTCTAAATAAGTATTCTAATCACACCAATTTGAGCACACGTTGCAGGGAACCCTATAGAATGATCACACCCGTGTATTCGTACGGTTCAAAGGGTTAACTATCTGCATTGACCCTTTTAGCACTAACTTTTTGACTCATCACATGCGCTACTGCTACTTTGTATTATCTGTCACTTTATTCCTAGCTATATGTACATACGGTATCTAGCCAAGTTATTGTTACTCATTGTGTATTTACTGTGTATTTGTGTATTTATTATTACTTTTATTATTACGTGTTTTACTTTTCGATGATTTCTCTATTTTCTTTCTCTCTCACTGTTAGTCTACACCTATTGTTTACGAAGCATGTGACCAATACAATTTGATTTGAGGAATATTACAGGGTCGATGGGTGGGGAAGGAGGCTTTCCTCCCTTGTTTAGTCACCTTGACAATCGAAGCCTTTTACCGCCTCTACCCTCAGAACTGTTTGTGTGTGTGGGTGTGTGTGTGTGTGGGGGGGGGTGTACACATGCATGCCAGCCTGCATGTGTGTACATGCTTGTGCACCTCTACCCTGAGAACACACTGGCATGTCAAATGCTGCTCTCACTCTCATGCTAAGAGGCATGTATTCATGGCAGGCTTAACCAAAGGCAAAGCATCAAGCCACAGGGGTGGGTTGCTGCCAGGTCCCCTCTGGGAGAATGTAAGAACTGTTTGAGGCTAGCAGAGGGGAGAATTTGCTGTACAAAGGAGTATAGAAAACCAACAGCTACTGCCCTACATGCAATGATGTACATGAGGAGTACCTCTGTTCATTTTTTGTTTTGTTTTATTGTCACATACTCCAGATAGGTGCATTGAAATGTGTTTGTTTTACAGGGTCAGCCATAGTAGTAGTGCACTCCTGGAGCAAATGAGGGTTAAGCGCCCGATTCAAGGAAACATAAACAGATTTTTCACGTTGACGGTTCGCGCAGTCGAACCAGAAATCTTTCGGTTACTGGCCCAATGCTCTAACATACCCCACATGACAGACATCTCCAGCATGAGGGATAATTAGAATTTTGAATAGACCTCAGAATGTTGTGGTATTGTGCTAACCGTGGCTTAGGGGAATTGGTCTGAGACATGGATTGTATTAACATAGCATGGCATGGTTGGCACCAAAAATGTGTTTTAGTTAGTTGGCTGAACTGAAATCCCTGGCTGGACCGACTGAGCTAGCTGAGCTGCTACATTGGCTGAACTTTCTTCTCCTGACCATCATGGAACTTGACAAACACTAATTAGGAAGCTTATTGCTATAAAACAGCAATCTATATCCATATACTTGAGTTGGGGGAGAGTGAGACGGGTGTCTGGCACCATCTAATCATTATTGATGGTTATTCAGTCTCACTTAGCAACTGGATGGTGGCTGACTGATGATGCTCAGAGAAGGGTACAGATGGATTGCTATTGGCTGGGTCTCACAGTCCATACAGACAATTAAGGTGAGTTACACTAAGGTAGCCATTTTTGGGCGATCCACAGACCTCAAAGCCTGTTGGGACAGCTTCTCATAGAAAGATATAGCCAACCTGTACTGTAACATTACAATGGAACAGAATAAAATAGTTGATCTTATTCATTCACATTTCATCCCAAAAACATATATCGCAGCAATAATAGTTAGGTGGACTAAACTATAAGCAAATATAGCGGGAGGAGTGAATCAGTATAAAATTGTTACAGCAGGACCCATACTACAGTGTTTTGACAAAATAGGCTCTCAGTGCTTCACAAGGAAGGAGCATTGTTAAGTTAAATTGATTATTATTCCTGTTTGTCTGTGCGTCCTGCGAGGCAATCCCATATTCTCACTGATAAACTCTGTATATACAGTAAATCATATAGCTAGATGCATTTTTTTAGGAGTAATAATGTTTTATCTCTGTTGTATACTGTGCACATTCATACATTTTCATGATTCTAGTCAATATTTGATCTGTTTTAACACTGTAAGGTTCATAGAGTACAAAAGCCACTCTTCTGCTTTCCCATACATTCTTTTTCGATATTTACATGAAACAATCAGACCAGGTTCTGAGTGTTTTTCATCTGCGTGTGTATTTGTTTTGACATGTCAGCAGTATACCATATGGGTATCCATATGTCAGTGTGTATATGCATTATGAAGTGTGTGTGCTTGTGTGCAGGTGTGTTTGCAAGTGCTATGATGTATGTATGGATGTTTTCATGTCTGCAGGATGGTCTTTGTTCATCTGTGCGTGACACAGGAATTACCCGTGCTAAGGACTATTCAACGATGGTCTGACCAATTGGAATCCATGCTTCAAGATTGTTTTAATCACATGGACTGAGAAGTTTCGGGTTGCATCTGAGAATAACATTGACGTATACACTGACACGGTGTCTGAGTTCCTCAGGAAGTTTATAGGGGATGTTGTTCCCACTGTGACGATTAAAACCGAGCCAAACAAAAAAACATGGATAGATGGCAGCATTATCGCAAACCACCACATTTATCCACAGCAAGGTGACTGGGAATATGGTTGAATACAAACAGTCCAGTTGTGCCCTCCGTAAGGCAATCAAACAGGCAAAACGTCCGTACAGAGACAAAGTGTAGTCGCAATTCAACGGCTCAGATGTCTATGTGGCAGAGACTCCAGACAATCACAGATAACAAAGTGCAAACCAGTCACATCGCGCACACCGATGTCTTGCTCCCGAACAAGCTAAAAACCTTCTTCACCTGCTTTGACGATAACACAATGCCTCTAATGTGGGCCGCTCCCGAGGACTGTGAGCTCTCGTTCTCCGTGGCTGACGTGAGTAAGACATTTAAGCGTGTTAACCCTCACAAAGCTGCCATCCGAGGCATGATCCCTAGCCACATCCTCAGAGCATTAGCAGACCAGCTGGCTGGAGTGTTTACGGACATATTCAACGTTTCCCTGTCCCAGTCTGCTGTACCCATTTTCTTCAAGTTGTCCACCACTGTGTCTGTAACCAAGAAAGAAAACGAAATTACTTTCGACCCGTAGCACTCACTTCTGTCATCATTAAGTGCTTTAAAAGACTAGCTAAGGATCATATCACATCCACCTTAACCTACACCCTAGACCCACTGCAATTTGCATACCGCCCAAATCATCCACAGATGATGCAATCGCCATCACACTGCACACTGCCCAATCCCATCTGAACAAGAGGAATACCTATGTAAGAATGCTGTTCATTGTCTTCAACTCAGCCTTCAACATCATAGTACCCTCCAAGCTCATCATTAAACTCGGGGAGCTGGGTCGAGGGCAACAACACTTGTGTAGGCAACAACACTTCCACTACGCTGATCCTCAACACAGGGGCCCCACAAGGGTGCGTGTTCACCCCCCTCCTGTACTCCCCGTTCACCCATGACTGCTTGCCACACACGCCTCCATCTCAATCATCAAGTTTGCAGATGACAACACTGGTAGGCCTGATAACCAACAATTATGAGACAGCATACAGGGAGGAGTTGAGGGCCCTCAACGTCAATAAAACAAAAGAGCTGATCATGGACGTAAGGAGACAGCAGAGGGAGCATGCCTCCATCCACATTGACAGGGCTGCAGTGGAGAAGGTAAAAAGCTTCAAGTTCCTTGGTGTACACATCACTGACAATCTGAAATGGTCCACCCACACAGACAGTGTGGTGAAGACACAAAAGCACCTTTTCAACCTCAGGAGGCTGAAGAAATTTGGCTTGTCCCCTAAGACCCTCACAAACTTTTACAGATGCATCGGGCTGTATCATAGTCTGGTACGGCAACTGTACCGTTCGCAACCCCAGGGCTTTCCTAAGTGTTGTGCGGTCTACCCAACTCATCACTGGGGGCACACTGCCTGCCCTCCAGGACATCTACAGCACCCGGTGTCACAGGAGGGCCATGAAGATCATCAAGGACCTCAGCCACCCGAGCAGGGGCCTGTTCACCCTGATATCATCCAGAAGGTGAGGTCAGAGATTAACCTCTTGAAACTCTGGAGGCGCTATTTCATTTTTGGATGAAAAACGTTCCCGTTTTAAACAAGATATTTTGTCACAAAAAGATGCTCGACTATGCATATAATTGATAGCTTTGGAAAGAAAACACTCTGAATTTTCCAGAACTGCAAAGATATTGTCTGTGGGTGCCCTAGAACGGGAGCTACAGGCAAAACCAAGATGAAACGGCAACCAGGAAATCAGCAGGATTTTTGAGGCTCTGTTTTCCATTGTCTCCTTATATGGCTGTGAATGCGAGAGGAATGAGCCTGCCCTATCTATCGTTTCTCCAAGGTGTCTGCAGCATTGTGACGTATTTGTAGGCATATCATTGGAAGATTGACCATAAGAGACTACATTTTCCAGGTGTCCGCCCGGTGTCCTCCGTCGAAATTGGTGCGTCATTTTCAGCTGCTGGGATTTTTCCATGCGATTCTGAGGGGAAAGCAGGCTTCCACGAACTGCATATCAATGAAGAGATATGTGAAAAAACACCTTGAGGATTGATTCTAAACAACGTTTGCCATGTTTCGGTCGATATTATGGAGTTAATTCGGAAAAAGTTTGAAGTTTTGGTGACTGAATTTTCGGTTCGTTTCGGTAGCCAAATGTGAAACGGAGCGATTTCTCCTACACAAAGATTCTTTCAGGAAAAACTGAACATTTGCTATGTAACTGAGAGTCTCCTCATTGAAAACATCCGAAGCTCTTCAAAGGTAAATGATTTTATTTATTTGGTTATCTGGTTTTTGTAAAAATGTTGCGTGCTAAATGCTACGCAAAATGCTAAGCTAGCTTGCAATACTCTTACACAAATGCTTGATTTGCTTTGGTTCAAAAGCATATTTTGAAAATCTGAGATGACAGTGTTGTTAAGAAAAGGCTAAGCTTGAGAGCTAGCACATTCATTTCATTTCATTTGCGATTTTCATAAATAGTTAACGTTATGTTATGCTAATGAGCTTGAGGCTATAACTGGATACAGGTTTTTTTCATAGCCAAACGTGAACAAAACGGAGCGATTTGTCCTACACAAATAATATTTTTTTGAAAAACTGAACATTTGCTATCTAACTGAGAGTCTCCTCATTGAAAACATCCTAAGTTCTTCAAAGGTAAATGATTTTATTTGAATGATTTTCTTGTTTTTGTGAAAATGTTGCTGGCTGAATTCTAGGCTTATAGCTATGTTAGCTATCAATACTCTTACACAAATGCTTGTTTAGCTATGGTTGAAAAGCATATTTTGAAAATCTGAGATGACAGTGTTGTTAACAAAAGTCTAAGCTTGAGAGCAAATATATTTATTTCATTTCATTTGCGATTTTCATGAATAGTTAACGTTGTGTTATGCTAATGAGCTTGAGGCTATAAATAGAATCCCGGATCCGGGATTGCGCGACGCAATAAGTTAAAAAACAACTTCTATCTCAAGGTCATAAGACTGTTAAATAGCCATGACTAGCCGGCCATCACCCAGTAAACTGCCCAGACCTTAGTCACTGTCACTAGCCCGGCCACCACCCGGTTACTCAACCATGCACCTTGGAGGCTGCTCCCCTATGTACATATAAATGGAACACTGGTTACTTTAATGAAGTTTACATACTAGTTTTTACCTACTAGTGTCCTCCTTTTCATAAGTATACACTGTATTCTAGTCAAGGCCATCCTATTCACTATACATACAAAAGTATGTGACATGTTATGTATAAAATCGAGCACACAGCCATTCAATATCCATAGACAACCATTGGCAGTAGAATGGCCTTACTGAAGAGCTCAGTCACTTTCAACATGGCACCATCATAGGATGCCACCTTTCCAACAAGTCAGTTCGTCAGATTTCTGCCCTGCTAGAGCTGTCCCAGTCAACTGTAAGTACTGTTATTGAGAAGTGTAAACTTCTCGGAGCAACAACGGCTCAGCCGCGAAGTGGTAGGGCACACAAGCTCACAGAACGAGACCGCAAAGTGATGTAACGGTATGATGTGTAAAGATTGTCTGTCCTTGGTTGCAGTACTCACTCCCGAGTTCCAAACTGCCTCTGGAAGCAACGTCAGCTCAAGAACTGTTGTCAGGAGCTTCTTGAAATGAGTTTCCATGGCAGAGCAGCCGTACACAAGCCTAAGATCACCATGCACAATGCCAATCGTCGGCTGGAGAGGTGTAAAAGCTTACCACCATTGGACTCTGGAGCAGTGGAAACGCGTTCTCTGGAGTATTATATATTATCACGTCACCAAATAATTGATTGAAACACTATTTTGCAAAGAAGGTCTACAGTAGCCTCAACAGCACTCTCTAGGGTAGCACCATGGTGTGGCCGGAGGACAGCTAGCTTCTGTCCTCTTCTGAGTTCATTGACTTCAATACAAAATCTAGCAGAATCATGGTTCTCACCCCCTTCCATAGACTTACACAGTAATTATGACAACTTTCGGAGGACATCATCCAACCTATCAAAGCTCTTGCAGCATGAATTGATATATTGGATCAGAGAATCAGATAATTAATCTAGTACTGAAAGCATAAACTACAGCTAGCTAGCACTGCAGTGCATAAAATGTGGTGAGTAGTTGACTCAAAGAGAGAGAAAGAAAATAGTTTAACAGTTTTTAACAAAATAATGTGTTCCTAAATAAAGGTGAAGCAATAGAGAGAGTCATTTTTTTCAGTTACAGTTTTACTTACTGCAAATGCAGCTAGCTAGTTTAGCCTACAGAAACACGCTGCTTAAATAAAGGGATGATATGTTACCTAGCTATCTATGACTATCCAACACAACATTGTAACCTTTCCAAGTCAAGGTAAGCTTTTGGTTTAACTAATTTATTGCCACAGGGACACGCCCGTTGTAACTGCTTACTGACTGTACACTGTAACGTTACTGCATGACTGTAGCGGGTTTACAAATGCATTACTTCTATTAGCTATGCTGGCTATGACGTTACTTTAGCTAATATGGTGACTTGAAATGTTTGAAATGTAAGAGAAATAAGGCCATGCTCATTAAAAAAAGTGTCCTCCTCATCTGAAACGGCCACTGGTGCGTGAGTGTGTTTGTGCATTGTGCTGACATGAGGATCTATTCTTTACACCACAAATCATATTTTACCTTTACAGTTCTCCAAGGCTGCAATATTCAGTGTCTTCTAAATTAAGGACATGAAAATCGCAGTGAATGTGTTAGTAGGGAGGACAGGAGGGGAAAATAAAGCCTGTTTATAATGAGATCATAAACACAGCAGATGCTGAGGATCGCAGCCATAATTGGATGAATAGGGTATGAAGCCCCCCATACCGCAACACCCTCCCACCCTCCTTTCCTTCATACACATACAGTAAACACTCACACAGGTAGGCCTATTATATGTTCATGGTATGTCTTAATGGCACCTTTAACATCAGTTTTTTCACACACACACCCAAACTTTATGCACACACACAGACACACACATTTACACAGCCATGATGGTAACATTTACCTGGGGTAAATACAGTTGAAGTCGGAAATTTACATACACCTTAGCCAAGTACATTTAAACTCAGTTTTTCACAATTCCTGACAATTAATCCAAGTAAAGATTCTCTGTCTTAGGTCAGTTAGGATCACCACTTTATTTTAAGAATGTAAAATGACAGAATAAAAGTAGAGAGAATTATTTATTTCAGTTTTTATTTCTTTCATCACATTCCCAGTGGGTCAGACGTTTACATACACTCAGTTAGTATTTGGTAGCATTGCCTTTAAATTGCTAAACTGGGGTCAAATGTTTTGGGTAGCCTTCCACAAGCTTCCCACAATAAGTTGGGTGAATTTTGGCCCATTCCTCCTGATAGCTGGTGTAACTGAATCAGGTTTGTAGGCCTCCTTGCTTGTACATGCTATTCTGGTTCTGCCCACACATTTTCCATAGGATTGAAGTCAGGGCTTTGTCATGGCCACTCCAATACCTTGACTTTGTTGTCCTTAAGCCATTTTGCCACAACTTTGGAACTCGTAGATGGGGTCATTGTCCATTTGGAAGACCCATTTTCAACCAAGCGTTAGCTTCCTGACTGATGTCTTGAGATATTGATTCAATATATCCACTTCATTTTCCTCCCTCATGATGCCATATAGTTTGAAGTGCACCAGTCCCTCCTGCAGCAAAGTACCCCCACAACATGATGCTACCACCCCTGTGCTTCACGGTTGGGATGGTGTTCTTCGGCTTGCAAGCCTCTCTGTCACACCCTGACCATAGTTTATTTTGTATGTTTCTATGTTTTGGTTGGTCAGGGTGTGATCTGAGTGGGCATTCAATGTTGGATGTCTTGTTTGTCTATTTCTATGTCTGGCCTGATATGGTTCTCAATCAGAGGCAGGTGTTAGTCATTGCCTCTGATTGGGAACCATATTTAGGTAGCCTGGGTTTCACTGTGTGTTTGTGGGTGATTGTTCCTGTCTCTTGCACCAGATAGGGCTGTTTTCGGTTTTCGTACGTTGTTATTTTGTTAGTTTAATCGTGTATAGTTTCCTGATTAAATAAAATGAATCACAACTACGCTGCATTTTGGTCCGCTCCTCCTTCCCACAACGAAAGCCGTGACACTCCCCCTTTTTCCTCCAAACATAAAAATGGTCATTATGGCCAAACAGTTCTATTTTTGTTTCATCAGACCAGAGGACATTTCTCCAGAAAGTCTGATCTTTGTCCCCATGTGCAGTTATAAACCATAGTCTGGCTTTTTATAATGGCGGTTTTGGAGCAGTGGCTTCTTCCTTGCTGAGTGGCCTTTCAGATTTTGTCGATGTAGGACTCGTTTTACTGTGGATATAGATACTTTCATAACTGTTTCCTCCAGCATCTTCACAAGGTCCTTTGCTGTTGTTCTGGGATTGATTTGCACTTTTCGCACCAAAATACGTTCATCTCTAGGATACAGATCGCGACTCCTTCCTGAGCGGTATGATGGCTGCGTGGTTCCATGGTATTTATACTTGCGTGGTATTGTTTGTATAGTGTTACCTTCAGGCATTTGGAAATTGCTCGCAAGGATGAACCAGACTTGTGTGGAGGTCTACAATTTTTTTTCTGAGGTTTGGCTGATTTCTTTTGATTTTCCTATGATGTCAAGCAAAAAGGCACTGAGTTTGAAGGTAGGTCTTGAAATACATCCACAGGTACACCTCCAATGGACTTAGGCTAATTGACATAATTTATCAGAAGCTTCTAAAGCCATGACATCATTTTCTGGAATTTATCTAGCTGTTTAAAGGCACAGTCAACTTAGTGTATGTACACTTCTAACCCACTGGAATTGTGATACAGTGAATTATAAGTGAAATAATCTGTCTGTAAACAATTGTTGAAAAAATGGCTTGTGTCATGCACAAAGTAGATGTCCTAACCGACTTACCAAAACTATAGTTTGTGGTTGAAAAACGAGTTTTAATGACTCCAACCTAAGTGCACATGAACTTCCGACTTCATCTATATATTGTGCTTCATTGTTACTTCAAGAATCTAAATAATTGCTAAGGCATGTATCCTAGCTTGGGCTTGCAAAATAATAATTAATCGTTCCAAGAAATTGCTAAAGTATGATTTATGAAACTCTCAGTACGTAACCTGTCTTGTCTTGCCCTGGAACTGTCTTGAGGTATCAAGTAAGGAGGGTTTCAATTGTGCTAACCCCTGTCTCTTTAGGAAGTGGAAGGAGT
The DNA here is from genome assembly GCF_036934945.1 of Oncorhynchus masou masou. Lineage (NCBI taxonomy): Eukaryota > Metazoa > Chordata > Actinopteri > Salmoniformes > Salmonidae > Oncorhynchus > Oncorhynchus masou. Next base: position 45,512,848 of record NC_088212.1, read on the forward strand.
GTTTTGGCAGGCCTGAAAAATCAAAACATCATTAATCATCGCTAGAGTGCCAATCTCTCTCCAGTACCCCACCTTGTACTGCTACTGTAGCTCCACTCCCTCTCCCTCTCTCCACCACCCTACCCTGAGCTTGCTGGATCTGGAAAACTGGGAATGTTCCTACCCCTTATCTTTCTCCCTCTCCCTGCCCAAGCAGGCTCAGCTGGAACCAAGAGCCAGGGGCCTTAGTCTTGAAAACCTGACCCTAGGCAACAGTGACAAGAGTCTGGTTTCAATCACAGACTCTTTTAGCAACTTCGATAAGGGAAACATCTATTTCCCTATTGGGTCCACATACCGAAGCATGACATATATTTCAAATACATATGTAATATACATTAAGTGCACAAAACATTAAGTACACTTTCCTAATATTCAGTTGTTGAACCCCAATCTTTTGCTCTCAGAACAGGCTCAATTCGCGAGGGCATGGACTCTACAAGCTGTCGAAAGCGTTCCACAGGAATGCTGGCCCATGTGGATTCCAATGCTCACTACATTCATGTGAAGTTGGTTGGATGTCGTTTGGGTGGTGGACTATGCTTGACATACACGGGAAACTGTTGAGTATGAAAAACCCAGCAGTGTTGCAGTTCTTGACACAAACCGGTGCACCTGGAAACTCCTACCATACCCCGTTCAAGAGTGCACTTAAATATTTTGTCTTGCACATTCACCATCTGAATGGCACACAAACACAATCCATGTCTTAATTGTCTCAAGGCTTAAAAATCCGTCTTTAACCAGTCTCCTCCCCTTAATTTACAATGATTGAAATGGATTTAACATCAATAAGGGATCATAGTTTTCACATGTATTGTCACGCCTTGGTCTTAGTTTATTAGTTAGTCAGACCAGGGTGTGACATGGGTTTATTATGTATTGTAGTTTCATATTGGGGTTTGTAGTGTCTGGGATTGTAGCTGATTAGGGGTGTGTGTGTGTTAAATAGGTTGGCTGCCTGAGGCGGTTCTCAATCAGAGTCAGGTGATTCTCGTTGTCTCTGATTGGGAACCGTATTTAGGTAGCCGGGGTTTCGCTTTACATTTCGTGGGTGATTGTTCCTGTCTCTGTGTTAGTTTCACCAGTCAGGCTGTAATAGGTTTCACGTTCTGTTTGTTGTTTTTGTATTTATTAGTTATTTTGTGTATAGTTCGTTCATTTTTCTTCACTAAATAAACATGAGTAACTTACACGCTGCATTTCGGTCCGACTCTCTTTCAACAAAAGAAGAACGTCGTTACAGAATCACCCACCACACTCGGACCGAGCAGCGTGTTAACAGGCAGCGACAGCTGGAGCAGCAAATGGAAGAGGAATTATTCGGAGAATGGACATGGGAAGACATGCTGGAAGGAAAAAGACCCTGGGCTCAGTCTGGTGAATATCGCCGCCCTAAGGAGGAATTAGAAGCGGCTGAAGCAGAGAGGCGCTGGTATGAGGAGGCAGCACGGCGACGTGGATGGCAACATGTGGAGGCACTAAGGAGAGCAGAGGCAGCCGGAGATAGGAGCCGAAGATACGAGGGAACACGGTTGGCAAGGAAGCCCGAAAGGCAGCCCCAAAAATTTCTTGGGGGAGGCTATCAGGGAGTATGGCTGCGTCAGGTAGGAGACCTGCGCAATCTCCCTGTGCGTACCGGGGTGCTAGAGAGACCGGGCATGCACCGTGTTATGCAGTGGTGCGCACGGTGTCCCCAGTGCGGGTGCATAGCCCGGTGCGGTATATTTCAGCTCCGCGTATCGGCCGGGCTAGATTGAGCGTCGAGCCAAATGCCATGAAGCCGGCTCTACGCATCCGGTCTCCAGTGCGTCTCCTTGGGCCGGTTTACATGGCACCAGCCTTGCGCTCGGTGTCTCCGGTTCGCCTACATAGCCCAGTGCGGGCTATTGCTCCTCACAGCACTGGCAGGGCAACCGAGAGTATTCAACCAGGTAAGGTTGGGCAGGCTCGGTGCTCAAGAGCTCCAGTGTGCCTGCACGGTCCGGTTTATCCAGAACCACCTCCACACCCCAGCCCTCCAGTAGCAGCTCCCCGCACTAGGCTTCCTGTTGCGTGTCCTCGGCCCAATACCACCAGTGCCAGCACCACGCATCAGGCCTACAGTGCGCCTCGCCTGTTCAGCGCAGCCAGCGCTTTCTCCCTCTCCTGCGCTGTCGGAGTCTCCCGCATGTTCAGCGGTTCTAGAGCCTTCCTCCTCTACAGCGCTGCCGGAGCCTCCTGCCTGTATAGAGCAGCCTGAGCTGCCAGTCTACATGGAGCAGCCAGAGCTGTCAGTTTGTATAGAGCAGCCTGAGCTGCCAGTCTGCATAAAGCAGCCAGAGCTGTCAGTCTGCATAAAGCAGCCAGAGCTGCCAGTCTGCATGGAGTTGCCAGTCTGCATGGAGCTGCCAGTCTGCATGGAGCTGCCAGTCTGCAAGGAGCTGCCAGTCTGCAAGGAGCTGCCAGTCTGCAAGCCAGAGCTGTCAATCTGCATGGAGCAGCCAGAGCTGCCAATCAGCATGGAGCAGCCAGAGCCCAGTCAGTATGGAGCAGCCAGAGCCGATAGTCAGCATGAAGCAGCCAGATCTGCCAGAGCCAGACTCTTCCAGATCTGCCAGCAGCCAGATCTGCCAGTCTTCCAGATCCGCCAGTCAGCCAGTCAGCCAGACTCTTCCAGATCCGCCAGTCAGCCAGACTCTTCCAGATCCGCCAGACAGCCAGACTCTTCCAGATCTGCCAGTCAGCCAGACTCTTCCAGATCTGCCAGTCAGCCAGACTCTTCCAGATCTGCCAGTCAGCCAGACTCTTCCAGATCTGCCAGTCAGCCAGACTCTTCCAGATCTGCCAGTCAGCCAGACTCTTCCAGATCTGCCAGTCAACCAGACTCTTCCAGATCTGCTAGTCAGCCAGGATCCGCCAGTCAGCCAGGATCTGCCAGATCTGCTAGTCAGCCAGGATCCGCCAGTCGGCCAGGATCTGCCAGTCAGCCAGGATCCTCCAGTCGGCCAGGATCTGCCAGTCAGCCAGGATCCGCCAGTCGGCCAGGATCCGCCAGTCGGCCAGGATCCGCCAGTCGGCCAGGATCCGCCAGTCAGCCAGGATCCGCCAGTCAGCCAGGACCCGCCAGTCAGCCAGGATCTGCCGGATTCAACTGCATGGCTGGGCTTCTTCTCAGTACTGGCCTTTTTCTCAGTACTGGGCTTTTTCTCAGTGCTGGGCTTCTTCTCAGTACTGGGCTTCTTCTCAGTCCCGAGTTGCCCCTCAGTCCCGAGTTGCCCCTCAGTCCCGAGCTGCCCCTCAGTCCCGAGCTGCCCCTCAGTCCCAGCCTCAGTCCCGAGCTGCCCCTCAGTCACGAGCTGCTCCTCTGTTATGTAGGGTTCTGGGTGAGGACTATTCGGCCATGGTCGGCGGTTAGGGTGGATTATCCATGGACGCGAAGGGGAGGAACAATGACATTTATTAAGTGGGGTCCACGTCCGGAGCCGGAACCGCCACCATGGACAGACGCCCACCCGGACCCTCCCTATGGTTTTGAGGTGCGTTCGAGAGTCCGCACCTTAGGGGGGGGGGGGGGGTTCTGTCACGCCTTGGTCTTAGTATTTTGTGTTTTAGTTTATTAGTTAGTCAGACCAGGGTGTGACATGGGTTTATTATGTATTGTAGTTTCATATTGGGGTTTGTAGTGTCTGGGATTGTAGCTGATTAGGGGTGTGTGTGTGTTAAATAGGTTGGCTGCCTGAGGCGGTTCTCAATCAGAGTCAGGTGATTCTCGTTGTCTCTGATTGGGAACCGTATTTAGGTAGCCTGAGTTTCGCTTTACATTTCATGGGTGATTGTTCCTGTCTCTGTGTTAGTTTCACCAGTCAGGCTGTAATAGGTTTCACGTTCTGTTTGTTGTTTTTGTATTTATTAGTTATTTTGTGTATAGTTCGTTCGTTTGTCTTCACTAAATAAACATGAGTAACTTACACGCTGCATTTCGGTCCGACTCTCTTTCAACAAAAGATCAACCTGATCAGTCTATGTCATGGAAAGAGCATGTGTTGCTAATGTTTTGTACACTTAGTGTATGTACTAATATTTGAAATAAATCTAAATATACTGAATATCTAAATATACTGAGCAAAAATATAAGTGAAACATGTAAAGTGTTGGTCCCGTGTTTCATGAGATTAAATAAAAGATCCCAGAAATGTACCTTAAGCACAAAAAACTTATTTCTCTCAATTGTTGTGCACAAATGTGTTTCTTCCCTGTTAGTAAGCATTTCTCCTGTGCCAAGATAATCCATCCACCTGACAGGTGTGGCATATCAAGAAGCTGATTAAACAGCATGATAATTACACAGGTGCACCTTGTACTGGGGACAATAAAATGACACTAAAATGTGCAGTTTTTTCACACAACAACGCCACAGACTGACTGTAGAAATGTCCACCAGAGCTGTTGCAAAATGTAATATTAATTTCTCTATCACATATCAGGTTTCAGGTAAGACCCAAGTGCAGAATGTGTTGAAGTAACAATGTTTATTGCAACAACAGGGGCAGGCAAACGACAGGTCAAGGTAGGCAGGGGTCGGTACTCCAGCGTAGTGGAGCCAAGGTACAGGACGGCAGGCAGGCCCAGGTTCAGGTCAGGCAGAGGTTGGTAATCCAGAGTAGAGGTACAGGACGGCAGGCAGGCTCGGAGTCAGAACAGGCAAGGGTCAAAACCAGGAGGGCAAGAAAAAGAGACTGGGGAAAATCAGGAGCTGAGACAAAACACGGGTTGACTTCAACAAACAAGACAAACCGGCACAGACAGTCAGAAAACAAAGGTATAAATACCCAGGAGATAAGTGGGGAAGATGGGCGACACCTGAGGGGGGTGGACAGGTGAAACAGATCAACGTCGTTTTAGAGAATTTGGCAGTACGTCCAACTGGCCTCACAACCACAGGCCACGTGTAACCACGCCAGCTCAGGACCTCCACACCCGGATTCTTCACCTGCTGGATCATCTGAGACCAGCCCCCCGGACACCTTATGAAACTGCCTTTAACAAAGCCATTTTGTGAGGAAAAACTCATTCTGATTGGCTTGGCTTGGCCTGGCTCCCAAGTGGTTGGGCCTATGCCCTCCCAAGCCCACCGATGGCTGCACGTCTGCCCAGTCATGTGAAATCCATAGACTAATGAATTTATTTCAATTGACTGATTTCCTTATATGAACTGTATTCAGGATAATCGTTGAAATTGCTGCATGTTGCGTTTATATTTTTTTACAGTATACATGAATTACTCATATGTCCATATATGTATGTCACATATATTTCATAAATATATTTACAAATGAGATTTTTGCAGCGTTGCTGCACAGCTATTTTCAGGTCTCTCCAGAGATGTTTGATTGGGTTCATGTCCGGGCTCTGGCCTGCCCACTCAAGGACATTCTGAGTCTTGTCCAGAAGCCACTCCTGTGTTGTCTTGGCTGTGTGTTCAGGATCATTGTTCTGTTGGAAGGTGAACCTTAGCCCCAGTCTGAGGTCCTGAATGTTCTGGAGCAGGTTTTAATCAAGGATGTCTCTGTACTTTGCTCCGTTAATTTTCCCCCGATCCTGACTAGTCTCCCAGTTCCTGCCTCAGAAAAACATCCTGAAAGCATGATGGTTCCACCACCTGTCAAGCTCTGGCCATAGAGAGACTTTTATTCTCTATTTTGGTTAGGCCATAGTGTGACTAGGGTGGGCATTCTACGTTCAGTATTTCTTTATTGTTTGGCTGGTGTGGTTCTCAATCAGAGGCAGCTGTCTATCGTTGTCTCTGATTGAGAACCATACTTAGGTAGCTTTTTTCCACTGGGTTTTTGTGGGTAGTTGTTTCCTGTTTTGTGTTTGTCACCTGATAGGACTGTTTTGTTTTTCGTTGTTTCACCTTTGTTATTTTGTGTTCAGATTAATAAAGTTAACATGGACACGTACCACGCTGTATTTTGGTCCGATTTTTCATATTCCTTATCAGACGAGGACGTGAATTGTTACAGAACTACCCACCACCAAAGGACCAAGCAGCGTGGAGAAGAGGACTGGACATGGGAACAGGTGGAGGCAGCAGGAAAAGGGAACCAGAGAGGGTAGTGCGTAAGGCCCAGTATATCACCGGGGCCAAGCTTCCTGCCACCCAGGACCTCTATACCAGGCGGTGTCAGAGGAAGGTCCTAAAGCTTGTCAAAGATTCCAGCCACCCTAGTCATAGACTGTTCTCTCTGCTACCCCACGGCAAACGGTACCGGAGCGCCAAGTCTAGGTCCAAGAGGCTTCTTAACAGCTTCTACCCCCAAGCCGTAAGACTCCTGAACAGCTAATCAAATGGATACCCAGACAATTTGCATCCCTCCTCCACCACACATAACTCTCTGTTATTATCTATGCATAGCCACTTTAATAACTATACCTACATGTACATAATTACCTCAATTACCTCGACATCGGCGCCCCCGCACATTGGCACATTGACTCTGTACCGGTACTCCCTGTACATAGCCCCGCTATTGTTATTTACTGCTGCTCTTTCATTTTTTGTTATTTTTATCTCTTACTTTTTTAGGGATTTTCTTAAAACTACATTGTTGGTTATTAAGAGCTTGTAAGTAAGCATTTCGATGGAAGGTCTACACCTGTTGTATTCGTCGCATGTGACATATACAATTTGATTTGATTTTGATCTACCACCTCTACCCTATTTGGCTTGCTTGAGGCTGGAGAACATCTTCTGCCAAGGTACCTGGAAGTTGCTGACCCACATTGCGCTCATGCTAATCGTTGTTGTAGGCAAAGAAGAGGCCGGGCTCGGAGGGGACAGCTATTCACTCATACCACTGACTGGCTCACAAGGCAGAGGGGATGATGAGCGAGCACCAGAATATTTAAAGAAGAAAATATAAAACAATTAAGGCAAAAAATACAATGCGTAAGACATTTCTTTAACTTGGGCGGACATGCACTCCTTGTAAAACAGGTCAACGTAGAGCCCTGCATGGCTGCATTATTTACCCCATATATTGTTTCACTTCCTAGAGGAGTAAAACTTTTCTTCTCCTGACACTGAAGCCACAACACTGCACAATCAAAATGAGCTAATATTCATTCATCTTTTTTCCGGCTATGCATGTTTGTCGAGGGACAGATCATTAGAAAATGACAAACTATTTACAGATCCACATTTACATCGACTTCAGCAATGTCATTTACAAAATAGCCTCCAACACTCTCCTCACCAAATCGGATGCAGTCTATCACAGTGCCATCCGTTTTGTTACCCAAGCCCCATATACTACCCACCACTGTGACCAGTATGCTCTCATTTGCTGGCCCTTGCTTCATACTCGTTGCCAAACCCACTGGCTCCAGGTTATCTACAAGTCTCTGCTAGGTAAAGCCCCGCCTTATCTCAGCTCACTGGTCACCATAGCAGCACCCACCCGTAGCACGTGCTCCAGTAAGTATATCTCACTGGTCACCCACAAAGCCAATTCTTCCTTTGGACGCCTCTCCTTCCAGTTCTTTGCTGCCAATGACTGGAACTAACTGCCAAAATCTCTGAAGCTGGAGACTCTTATCTCCCTCACTAGCTTTAAGCACCAGCTTTCAGAGCAACTCACAGATCACTGCACCTGTAGATAGCTCATCTGTAAATAGCCCATCCAATCTACCTCATCCCCATACTGTATTTATTTGTTTATTTATCTTGCTCTTTTGCACCCCAGTATCTCAACTTGCACATTCATCCTCTGCACATCCTACCATTCCAGTGTTTAATTGCTATATTGTAATTACTTTGCCATCATGGCCTATGTATTGCCTTACCTCTCTTATCCTACCTCATTTGCACATGCTGTATATAGATTTTCCTACTGTATTATTGCTATTATGTTTGTTTATTCCATGTGTAACTCTGTTGTTGTTTGTGTCAAACTGCTTTGCTTTATCTTGGCCAGATCGCAGTTGCAAATGAAAATTTGTTCTCAGCTAGCGTACCTGCTTAAATAAAGATGAAATAAAATAAATAATAATTCTTCATTTGTCTTAAAACAAAAAACATAAATCTATCTGTTAGGCTATGCACTGCATCCATCCCAGCAGAAGAGGACAAACAAATTATTTACAAAACCATTTGTGTATATTCTTTTCTTTCTTTTATGTATTTAAAAAAAAATCATTTATGTCCCTTTTATTGCATGTGCCTCGCTCCCTCATAGGATAAACCATTTATTTTGAGGGCAAAAAAAATGAACTATTAACCTTGTGTATGTGGGAGAGAGAGTAAGTGTACATAAACATGTCACATGTATCAATCAAGTCTCACCTCTTTGCTTGAAGGACTGAAGCAATTTCCGGCACTGTATCCGCGTCAAATAGTCTTTTATGTCATCCGGCTGAACATATTCAAGGTCTCTAATATTCTCCACTCAAACATTTCCACTCAGATGCTCCAACAAAGATATCAGCGTCTCGGTCTCCATCTCGGGCAATTGGTGTTTAACTGCATTTTGAAGACCCTATATGCCTACACTGGTTTAAGGAGAACACACTGAGTGATGCAGGGAAACAACAGAGAAACCTAACACTTTGTAAACTGGTACTGAGTAATAATCACACAAACTATCTGCATTAACACACATAATTAATCACAGAATCTGGTATAAAATGAACCACGGGATCGACCAGTGACAGACTAATACACCCCAACGATTACATGGACCTGTGACCAGAATCAGTGAGATCTTTACAAATGTGTATCCATCATAATTTTCTAAAGGCCTTTCGTGTATTTTGTTCTTTGAATACAACTATAGACACCTCTGCAGTAATTTGTCGTTATATAATTTCTCTTCAAATTCATTCATGACACCAACAACTTCCATGCTATGTGGAAACAATTGGCCGCCGCATAAGTATGATGGGAGTAACTCAAACTTGATCCCTTAAATTATGTCTTGGTCTGTGGTGGACAGCTCCTCAACACATTGTTGATAGTTTCTGATTGTTCTCTTTGGACCAAGCTTGTGAGGAGCTCTTTGAAATGTCTCTCTTTCAACTAAGCGGTATCAGCAGAAAAACTTAGTACAGCTAAAGTTATGTATACCCACCAATACAGCTATCCTTTAGCTCGAAAATCTATCGCCAGTTTTGTATGGCGCAGCGCGGCTCAGAACGGAACATACCGGACCAATTTTTCTCTCCATGTCCCTGGATTTCTACCGCTAACTCTGGACATTCATACCTGGATCTCACAGCTAGCTAGCTGCTATCCGTGTGACTATCGGCTTTCGTCGATACAGGAGCAAACATCAATTATTCCGGAGCTAGCCAGCTGAAGAGTTACATCAATCACTCCTGGGCTGCAGTCACCTATCCGGACCCGTTTTACTGCCTACGTGGAGCCCCACCAGGCCTTCACAACTGGACTGCCGACGTTATCTACAAAAAGGAGTTATCCGGCTGGCTCCTCCATCGCGACGTTACCTGAACGCCCATCTGCGGCCTGCTAACCGTTAGCTGTCTTATCGGCTGCTATCTGAATAGACAATCGGACAATTTATTTTTTTATTTTTTTATTATTATATTATTTTTTCTTCTTGGGCCTCTAACTATATCTATTGTTTTTATTTTTGTTGTTGTGTGATTTGGATTAATCCCCTCTACCACACAGAACCCCACTAATCTACTGACGGAACGCAAGAGGTGGCTAATAACAGACGTCCATGCTATGCTAGCTTGCTACCGATGGCCTGGCTAGCTGTCTAAATCGCCGTAACCCCCAACCAACCTCTCCACTCACCGGAACCTTTTGATCACTCGACTAAGCATGCCTCTCCTTAATGTCAATATGCCTTGTCCATTGCTGTTCTGGTTAGTGTTTATTGGCTTATTTCACTGTAGATCCTCTAGTCCTGCTCACTATACCCTATCCAACCTATTAGTTCCACCACCCACACATGCAATGACATCTCCTGGTTTCAATGATGTTTCTAGAGACAATATCTCTCTCTTCATCACTCAATACCGAGGTTTAACTCCATTATATTCACATCCTACCATACCTTTGTCTGTACATTATACCTTGATGCTATTTTATCGCCCCCAGAAACCTCCTTTTACTCTCTGTTCCAGACGTTCTAGACGACCAATTCTTATTGCTTTTAGCCGCACCCTTATTCTACTCCTCCTCTGTTCCTCTGGCAATGTAGAGGTGAATCCAGGCCCTGCAATGCCTAGCTCCACTCCTATTCCCCAGGCACTCTCTTTTGACGACTTCTGTAACCGTAATAGCCTTGGTGTCATGCATGTTAACATTAGAAGCCTCCTCCCTAAGTTTGTTCTATTCACTGCTTTAGCACACTCTGCCACCCGGATGTTCTAGCTGTGTCTGAATCCTGGCTTAGGAAGACCACCAAAAATTCTGAAATTTTAATTCCAAACTATAACATTTTCAGACAAGATAGAACTCCCAAAGGGGCGGTGTTGCAATATACTGCAAAGATAGCCTGCAGAGTTCTGTCCTACTATCCAGGTCTGTACCCAAACAATTTGAACTCTCTAAAAACAAGTCTCTCACCGTTGCCGCCTGATATAGACCACCCTCTGCCCCCAGCTGTGCTCTGGACACCATATGTGAACTGATTGCCCCCCATCTATCTTCAGAGCTTGTGCTGCTAGGCGACCTAAACTGGAACATGCTTAACACCCCAGCCATCCTACAATCTAAACTTGATGTCCTCAATCTCACACAAATTATCAATGAACCTACCAGGTACCTCCCCAAAGCCTTAAACACGGGCACCCTCATAGATATCATCCTAACCAACTTGCCCTCTAAATACACCTCTGCTGTCTTCAACCAAGATTTCAGCGATCAATGCCTCATTGCCTGCATCCGTAATGGTTCAGCGGTCAAACGACCTCCACTCATCACTGTAAAATGCTCCCTGAAACACTTCAGCGAGCAGGCCTTTCTAATCGACCTGGCCGGGGTATCCTGGAAGGATATTGATCTCATCCCGTCAGTAGAGGATGCCTGGATATTTTTTTAAATGCCTTCCTGACCATCTTAAATAAACATGCCCCATTCAAGAAATTTAAAACCAGGAACAGATATAGCCCTTGGTTCTCCCCAGACCTGAGTGCACCTCATTATACACAGGCAGTTAGAAAAGCCAAGGCTAGCTTTTTCAAGCAGAAATTTGCTTCCTGCAACACTAACTCAAAAAAGTTCTGGGACACTGTAAAGTCCATGGAGAATAAGAACACCTCCTCCCAGCTGCCCACTGGACTGAAGATAGGAAACACTGTCACCACTGATAAATCCACCATAATTGAGAATTTCAATAAGCATTTTTCTACGGCTGGCCATGCTTTCCACCTGGCTACTCCTACCCCGGTCAACAGCACTGCACCCCCCACAGCAACTCGCCCAAGCCTTCCCCATTTCTCCTTCTCCCAAATCCGTTCAGCTGATGTTCTGAAAGAGCTGCAAAATCTGGACCCCTACAAATCAGCCGGGCTAGACAATCTGGACCCTTTCTTTCTAAAATTATCTGCCGAAATTGTCTGTAGCCTGTTCAACCTCTCTTTTGTGTCGTCTGAGATTCCCAAAGATTGGAAAGCAGCTGCGGTCATCCCCCTCTTTAAAGGGGGGGACACTCTTGACCCAAACTGCTACAGACCTATATCTATCCTACCCTGCCTTTCTAAGGTCTTCGAAAGCCAAGTCAACAAACAGATTACCAACCATTTTGAATCTCACCATACCTTCTCTGCTATTCAATCTGGTTTCAGAGCTGGTCATGGGTGCACCTCAGCCACGCTCAAGGTCCTAAACGATATCTTAAACGCCATTGATAAGAAACATTACTGTGCAGCCGTGTTCATTGATCTGGCCAAGGCTTTCGACTCTGTCAATCACCACATCCTCATCGGCAGACTCGACAGCCTTGGTTTCTCAAATGATTGCCTCGCCTGGTTCACCAACTACTTCTGTGATAGAGTTCACTGTGTCAAATCGGAGGGTCTGCTGTCCGGACCTCTGGCAGTCTCCTAGGGGATTGCCACAGGGTTCAATTCTTGGACCGACTCTCTTCTCTGTATATATCAATGAGGTCGCTCTTGCCGCTGGTGAGTCTCTGATCCACCTCTACGCAGACGACACCATTCTGTATACTTCTGGCCCTTCTTTGGACACTGTGTTAACAACCCTCCAGGCAAGCTTCAATGCCATACAACTCTCATTCCGTGGCCTCCAATTGCTCTTAAATACAAGTAAAACTAAATGGATGCTCTTCAACCGATCGCTACCCGCACCTGCACGCCTGTCCAACATCACTACTCTGGACGGCTCTGACTTAGAATACGTGGACAACTACAAATACTTAGGTGTCTGGTTAGACTGTAAACTCTCCTTCCAGACCCATATCAAACATCTCCAATCCAAAGTTAAATCTAGAATTTGTTTCCTATTTCGCAACAAAGCATCCTTCACTCATGCTGCCAAACATACCCTTGTAAAACTGACCATCCTACCAATCCTCGACTTTGGCGATGTCATTTACAAAATAGCCTCCAATACCCTACTCAACAAATTGGATGCAGTCTATCACAGTGCAATCCGTTTTGTCACCAAAGCCCCATATACTACCCACCATTGCGACCTGTACGCTCTCGTTGGCAGGCCCTCGCTTCATACTCGTCGCCAAACCCACTGGCTCCATGTCATCTACAAAACCCTGCTAGGTAAAGTCCCCCCTTATCTCAGCTCGCTGGTCACCATAGCATCTCCCACCTGTAGCACACGCTCCAGCAGGTATATCTCTCTCGTCACCCCCAAAACCAATTCTTTCTTTGGCCGCCTCTCCTTCCAGTTCTCTGCTGCCAATGACTGGAACGAACTACAAAAATCTCTGGAAACACGTATCTCCCTCACTAGCTTTAAGCACTAGCTTTAAGCACTAACTGTCAGAGCAGCTCACAGATTACTGCACCTGTACATAGCCCACCTATATTTTATCCCAAACAACTACCTCTTTCCCTACTGTATTTTATTTATTTTGCTCCTATGCACCCCATTATTTTTATTTATACTTTGCACATTCGTCCATTGCAAATCTACCATTCCTGTGTTTTAATTGCTATATCGTATTTACTTTGCCACCATGGCTTTTTTTTGCCTTTATCTCCCTTATCTCACCTCATTTGCTCACATCGTATATAGACTTGTTTATACTGTATTATTGACTGTATGTTTGTTTTACTCCATGTGTAACTCTGTGTCGTTGTATGTGTCGAACTGCTTTGCTTTATCCTGGCCAGGTCGCAATTGTAAATGAGAACTTGTTCTCAACTTGCCTACCTGGTTAAATAAAGGTGAAATAAAAAAATAAAATAAAAATAATCACAACACAACTGATTGGCTGAAACACATTAAGAAATAAAGAAATTCCACAAATGAACTTTTAAAAAGACACACCTGTTAACTGAATTACATTCCAGGTGACTACCTCATGAAGCTGGTTGAGAGAATGCCAAGAGTGCACAAAGCTGTCAAGGCAAAGGGTGACTGCTTTGAAGAATCTTTAAAACCTTTTTGGTCACGACATGATTCCACTATTTTTTATTTTATTTTACCAGGCAAGTCAGTTAAGAACAAATTCTTATTTTCAATGACGGCCTAGGAACAGTGGGATAACTGTTAACTGCCTGTTCAGGGGTAGAACGACAGATTTGTACCTTTTCAGCTTGGGGGTTTGAAATTGCAACCTTCCGGTTACTAGTCCAACACTCTAACCACTAGGCTACTCTGCCACCCCACTACATGATTCCATGATTTGTGTGTTATGATTTGTGTGTTATTTCATAGTGCTGATGTCTTTATTATTCCACAATGTTGAAAATAGTAAAAATAAAGAAAAACCCTTGAATGTGTAGGTGTGTCTAAACTTTTGACTGGTGCTGTACATGTACAGTGGATTTGGAAAGTATTCAGACCCCTTCACTTTTTCCACATTTTGTTAAATTACAGAGTTATTCTAAAATGGATTAAATAAAACATTTCCCTCATCAATCTACAGACAATACCCCATTAGCACAAAGCAATAACAGGGTTTTAGAAATGTTAGCACATTTCTTTAAAGTAAAAAACTGTAATACCTTATTTACATAGGTATTTAGACCATTTGAAATGAGACTTGAAATCGAGCTCATGTGCGTCCTGTCTCCATTCATAATTCTTGAGATGTTTCTACAACTTGATTGGAGTCCACATATGGTAAACTCAATTGACTGGACATGATTTGGAAAGCCACACACCTGTCTATATAAGGTCCCACAGTTGACAGTGCATGTCAGAGCCAAAACCAAGCCATGAGGTCCCGCTAGCGGGACACCTGTCGACAACATCCGGTGGAATTGGAGGGCGCCCAATTCAAATAAGTAACTGTAATATTAAACATTCATGAACATACAAGAATATTACAATTTAAAATCTTAAATTCGTATTAATCTAACTGCGTTGTCTGATTTACAATAGGCTTTACAGCGAAAGCATACCATGAGATTGTTCGAGGACGGCGCCCAACATCAACATATTTTTCAACCAGCACAGGCTTCACAAAATCAAACATAGCGATTAAATAAATCACTTACTTTTGAAAATCTTCCTCTGTTTGCAATCCCAAGGGTCCCAGCTACAACATGAATGGTCGTTTTGTTAAATAAATCCTTCTTTATATGCCAAAAAGTCAGTTTAGTAAGCTCAATCAATTTCAGTACTCATTCAACATGCAGACAAAGGAGTCCAAAAATCTACCGCTAAACTTTGTTCAAAAAAGTCAGACTATGTTTCTATTAAATCCTCAGTTATCCTAAAATGTAAATAAACTATAATATTCCATACGGGAAAAAAGTATGTTTAATAGAAAAGTCAAATTAGTAGGCGCGCATCCTCTTCATCGCGCACCAACAGACCGATTTTGAATTGAGAGTCTTTGTACAAAAACTCGAAATTCTTGCTCATTTTTGAAGACACAAGCCTGAAACAATGAACAAAGACTGTTTACATCTAGTGGAAGCCATAGGAATTGCAATCTGCAAGCTGGAATTACATAGAACCCCAAGCTTCCCATTATAAGAGCCTGGGAGCGATTGGTTTTTCTTTGGATTTCCGCCCATTCATATCAATTGTGTTATAGTCTCATACATTATTTTAACATTTCTACAAACTGCATACTGTTTTCTATCCAATGCTACAAATTATATGCAAATCCTGGCTTCTGGGCCTGAGTAACAGGCAGTTTACAGAAATTCACATGGAAATTCAGGAAAATCGACCATATCCCAAAGATTAACCTTGATTCTTGCTGTTTTTACCAGTCCACTGATGTCCCTCTCTTCTTCATTGTTTCTCTTGGGTCTACGGATTATATCTAAAGTGTGTTTACGATTTATATGCTCCACTATGGTCTTAGTGAACAGGGAGTGGTACCCACTGCCAAGTGGTTCTCCTTCCTCAGTCAGGTCTCCAACATGTTTTAGGTACCGCGTTACAATGGATTTTGCAATTTCACCAGAGATGCTGACATACACTCACAAATATTTACAGATGCGCAATTGAGAGCATGCTATCGGGCTGCCGCTTGGTACGGCAAGTGCACCTCCTGCAACCACAGGGCTCTCCAGAGGGTGGTGCCCAACGAATCACCGGGAGCAAACTATCTGCCCTCCAGGACACCTACAGCACCCAATTTCATAGGAAGGTCAAAAAGATCATCAAGGACAACAACCACCCAAGCCACTGCCTGTTCACCCCACTATCATCCTGAAGGAAAGGTCAGCACAGTTGCATCAAAGCAGGGACCGAGTGACTGAAAAACAGCTTGTATCTCAAGACCATCAGACTGTTAAATAGCCATCACTAGCACATAGAGGCTGCTGCCTATATACATAGACTTGAAATCACTGGCCAATTCAATAAACGGAACACTAGCCACTTTAGTAATGTTTACACATCTATTGCTTTACTGATCTCATCTGTATATACTGTATTCTATACTAATCTACTGAATCTTAGTCTGTGCCGCTCTGACATCGCTCGTCCATGTATTTATATGTTCTTAATTACATTCCTTCACTTAGATTTGTGTGTATTGGGTATATGTTGTAAAATTGTTAGATGTTACTTGTTAGATATTACTGCACTGTCGGAGCAAGAAACACAAGCATTTCGCTACACCCGCAATAACATCTGCTAAACACGTGTATGTGACCAATAAAATGTGATTTGATTTGATACACTTGTCCTCCTCCAATCATCAGTGAACTTTCCTTTTCACCAAGTTATGGCTCTGCGACCACTTCAATACCCTCACTGGCATTGAGATTGACAGTCGCCTAACTCAAGCTCTCCTGAACAACGGTGAGAGAATTGTCAACTTTATTTAAATCCTTAAGACCAAGTCGAGGAGAGAGATCCAACGCCTGCTCAATGAAATCGAGGCAATGACGATCTAACAGCCACTGCTGCCATTCTTTTGTTGATGACCCACTTCAAAGGGAAGGAGGGTTCGCTCTTCCTCTTGGCAGATTTAAGGAATAGTGTTTTTATACTTATAAAGTGTATATATGAATAATTATCTTTATACTGTACTATTACAGATGATTTTAATAATTTTTGTGTGTAGTTTGGGGATTTTAGGTCACTGCAATTCAGGTTGATGTTGAGGCGCAAATTACTTTGCCCATCTAGTGGTATCTAGTGCTTATGTACCAACACCCTTACTTTTGTGTATTTCAGGAAATACTCTATTGGGTTCCTCAAAGTGAATGGTGTCGATCGAGGAGAGAGTGGTCTATGTCGACTTTGCTGCTGCCCTCTTTGTGCCGTCAGCACTTTCTATGCTGTTTGTAACAGTATTTTTATTGGAATTTCACAATTTTCACCCATATTAAGAGATACAACAGCAGAGACAAAGCAACAAAAAAACAGCACTCACCTACACATACAGTGCCTTGCGAAAGTATTCGGCCCCCTTGAACTTTGCATTTATGCATTTATACGGAGACTTGATTACACACAGGTGGATTGTATTTATCATCATTAGTCATTTAGGTCAACATTGGATCATTCAGAGATCCTCACTGAACTTCTGGAGAGAGTTTGCTGCACTGAAAGTAAAGGGACTGAATAATTTTGCACGCCCAATTTTTCAGTTTTTGATTTGTTAAAAAAGTTTGAAATATCCAATAAATGTCGTTTCCACTTCATGATTGTGTCCCACTTGTTGTTGATTCTTCACAAAAAAATACAGTTTTATATCTTTATGTTTGAAGCCTGAAACGTGGCAAAAGGTCGCAAAGTTCAAGGGGGCCGAATACTTTCGCAAGGCACTGTACCTGCGTATACATACATACATACATACATACATACATACATACATACATACATACATACATACATACATACATACATACATACATACGTACATACATATACACCACATACATACAGTGGGGCAAAAAAGTATTTAGTCAGCCACCAATTGTGCAAGTTCTCCCACTTAAAAAGATGAGAGAGGCCTGTAATTTTCATCATATGTACACTTCAACTATGACAGACAAAATGAGAAAGAAAAATCCAGAAAATCTTTTTAATTTTTAATGAATTTATTTGCAAATTATGGTGGAAAATAAGTATTTGGTCACCTACAAACAAGCAAGATTGGACCTTCCCAGGAGGTGTTGAACTGACCTCCATACTTTGTGTGTTAAGTGTAATGGGATTATTGCAGTGATCTTCTACAGACTTGAAACTTCTGAAAAATAAAAGATCCTGTAAGAGGTATTTTGAAAGAGAAGTCTCAATGTCTAACCAAATAGAGTCATCGTTTGTGATCCAGTCAGAAATATAACATAGGTGGGCACACCACTGATAGAACCTGATATATTGGGCAGATCCAAGCCACCCATAGAACTTGGCAGCTGCAATATTGCCATCTTATGTCTTGGCTTGCGTTTACTCCATATAAAGAAACTTAGCCATCCATTTGCATCCTTAATTACCTTATTGGAGAGTAATACTGGGATCATTTGGATTGGGTAAAGTAAAATTTTCATATTCAAGAGGGATATTATACCCAACCAAGAAATCGGGAGAGAGTTCCAGCGCTCCAGATCCTGTCTTTTTGTATCAAACAAGGGAACAAACTGGCTTTGTACATTTGCTGAAATTTAGGAGTTACAAATATACCCAGATACATAAACCCTGAGGGAGACCATTTAAAAGGGAAGGGGGAGAGGTATTAGGTACAGAGTGAAGGTTACCGATTGGCATAGCCTCTGATTTAGTTAAGTTAATCTTGTAGCCTGAGAATTCACTAAATAATTCAATAATATTCATTAGAGATGTAATTGAAGTCTCGGGACTAGAGATGGATATATTATTTTATGGTGAACATCACCAGTGAGCAGCCCCTGTATAGCAGGCGTTACCCTGATGGCCTTGGCCAGTGGTTCCATAACAAGTGCAAAGAGGAGAGGGGACAAAGGACAGCGCTGTCTGGTACCTCTGTATATAGTGAAGCTATTTGATCTTAGCCCATTAGTAAGGACAGCAGCCTGAGGATCATCATATAAAACCTTCACCCATTTTATGAAGTTGTCCCCTAGACCAAATTTATGTAGAGCAAAGAATAGGTAGGACCACTCCACACAATCAAATACTTTCTCAGCATCTAGGGAGAGCACAAGACCACCCATAGCACTTTGTTGATAGGCTTGAATTACATTAAGAAGCCGCCTGACATTTTTGCATGACTTATGGCTCTTATTGAAGCCAGTTTGGTCTCCTTTCACAATTAGTGGCAGTGAGTCCTCTAATCTTGTGGCTAAAATTTTAGAAAGCAATTTTCTATCCACATTCAGAAGGGAAATTGGTCTGTACGAGGAACAAGAATCGGGACATTTTCCCTTTTTGAAAATAAGTGATATGTTGGCTTCTCTCAGTGTTTGAGGGAGCTGGTCATTTGAAATTTAGTGGTTCAACATATCACGCAATTGCTCAAGGATCAGGCCATAGAACTCTTTATAGAACTCACTACAAAACCCGTCTGGTCCTGGGGCCTTCCCATTTTGCAAATTCTTGATTGCGAACATTATCTCTTCCTCGGTAATAGGGGCATTAAGGAGAGACCTGTTCTTTGGAGATAGTAGGGAGCTCAATCTTAGAAAATAAGTTCTCCATTAATTTAGGTGCATCATTTGGCAGTTCTGAGGCATAAAGGTTCGCATAAAATTTCTTAAATTAGTCATTTATCAATTTATTTTCATATAATTGATTGCCATCAGAATCAGTAATAGTGGCAATTGACTGAGATTCAGCTCTCTTTTTAGCTAGGTATGCCAAGTACTTTCCTGGCTTATCGCAATGTTCATATAGCTTTTGCCTGACAAATCTCATTTTCTTTTCAGCGTCCTGTGTTAGGAGATAGTCCAATGTTGATCTAAGGTCTGATATTTCCTTTAATAGGGCAGGAGTGGGAGTTTTAATGTAGTCCTTCTCTTTAGTTCCTAATTCACCCTCTAACTTTTTGGCTTTTCATGCTTTTTCCGTCTCTTATTGGCTGTGTATGACATAATCAGACCCCTGGCATACGCTTTACAGGTCTCCCAAAGGAGCGAGGGGTTATCTGTTGATTGAGAGTTAATAGAGAAAAATGCTTTAAACTCTGTAATAAAATATGATGTGAATGTATGGTCTTTAAGAATGGTTGTATTCAACCTCCAATGTCTCGACCGATTGAATACCCCGTTGAGTTTTATGTCCAGGATCATCTTTACATGATCAGATATGACTATGCTTCCTATCCTAGCGGATAAAACAGACTGCAAAGACGTCCTGGGCATAAAAAAGTAGTCTATTCTAGTCTGACATCCATGAGGTGCAAAGAAAAAAGTGAACTCTCTGTTGGAGGGATGAAAAGTTCTCCAAACATCAGCATACCCCAGATCATCACGAATAGCTTTAAGTAACTTAGCTTGAGGAGAGAGTGAAGCTATACCGCTGGGAAACTTATCAATACGGGGGTTCAACAAACAATTAAAATCTCCTCCAACCACTACAGTGTTTGAGTTTAATTCTGAAAAGTGAGTAAGGAAATCAGGGGGGTGGGCAGGGGGGAAGTAAATATTCATTATGGAAATGTTCTGCCCTTGTAAAGTACCATTAATTATAACAAAGCGACCAAATTTATCTTTCACACAATTCAAGACCTTAAGTGGTAAGTTATTTTTCACAAGAATTGCTACACCTCTACTTCTGGATGTAAATGATGAGAAAAACACTTGACCAAACCCACCTTGTTGTAATTTCAGATGCTCCTTATCATCCAAATGAGTTTCTTGCAACAGGGCGATATCAATATATATATATATTTTTTAAACAGTACCTTTTTCCTTTTAATGGGGTTATGGCTCTCTCGAATGTTCCATGTACATACACACAGTCTGTTACCTGCCATTGCACTTTGACCATTCAATATCCAGACTGAATCCTACTGTAAAAGTGGGGTGGTACCTTTTACCATGTGTTGAACTCTCTTCTATCTCACCAAGCATAAACAAACGATATGAACCCTGAACTCGAACTATACTAAACCCCAAAATTAAACATGTAAAGATCCAAAAGGGGGTTTTCCCACTAGCTAACATGCAGGGGATTTCAACTTTCCAATGTAGACTCTTAAGTCCGCATTGCCACTCAATTGCCTCGTCCTTTATATGTATGGAAATGAAAAGCAATAGAAGAAGATTGAGGCTCTTCCACCTAAAACCAAGCCTGGGCACCAATACAGATTCACACATATCTCAGCCTGAGCTATAGTGACAGTTACTTTAGCAAGAAAAATAATAAAGATACGAATATTACTGAACCGGAGCACGTGAGAACTCACACCACTGTTTCATGATCAAATTCACATACAAATAAAAACGTTATCCAATGGTGCAGCTTAAAATTATTTACCCGAGAGAGTCAATAAACCGAGCAGCCTCTTCAGGTGTGTAGAGCCTTTTAGGCGATCTGTTGACCATAATCTTCAATGTGGCCGGGTACAGCAGTGCGTAGTCCATCTTCATTCTCTTGAGTCGAGCCTTCGCCTCATCAAACGCTTTGCATCTTCGTACAACCGCTGTGGAATAATCATTGAAGAATGAGACCTTTGGACCTTTACGTTGTCTACCGTCAGAGCCGATGTTTCTAGCCGCATTCATGACGTGCTGCTTGTCGGTGAAGTTGTGGAACTTTACAACCACTAGCTGTGGGCGCTGGTTGGGACCGGGTATCGGTGCTTGAGAGCAATGGGCTCTGTCCAGCTTCACACGACCAGCCTTAGTGTCCATTTGTAGGTAGCCAGGGATCCAGTCCTCAAATTTTTTTACTGAACGTGTCCCTTCAGAATTTTCCGGGAGTCCCACAACACGGATATTGCGTCAGCGTCCTCAATTATTCAAGTCGTCAATGTGCTCCGCCATTTCGCGCACCTGTTTCTCGAGTGCTTTTATCTTAGTGTCCATAGATGTAGTTGAAGTTTCCACTGTAGCAATTCTTCTTCCGCCACATCAACACGTTTTACAACCTTCTGTAGTTCAGCTGAATGGCCTGCTATTGCTTCCAAGACCTTTCTTATCTTAACATCGATCACTTTAGTAATGTTATCAGTCATCTTTTGAATCACCAGGTCCATTTTGACTGGATCCGCAATGATGTTAGCTTCGTTAATGTTAGCTGGCTCCTCCTGCACATCTACAGGGATGGTGGTTTTGGTCGAGTTCTTAGTAGTTCTGTTGGGCATGTTGTCAGAGATTTCTGAGAAATAGCCGTCAAGACTCATTGTAGGATAACTTATTTAGCCAATTCTACCACTTTTTCAAGCTCGGAGATTCATGTAAAAAATATATAAATTTACGAATGCCACGGGAGCTCGCTGAAACACAGTGTTCTCTCTACAGCGCCATTTTGTCCCCTCTTTTCTATTTTTTAACATAGAATACCAGGAGTAGGCCTCTGGCACCTTGGAGCTGATACAGATGTAAGTATTGCACATTCATTAATCCAACAGTTACATTAAAATTATATTTCTTATTGTTATTTTTTCATTGCCTCAACTGATTTGATATATTCTGTGTTGGGTTGTGCAGGTTCCTGGTGCGAATATACCCTGAAAGAACTAAATGCACAGCGGAAGCAGGAGTGAGCCGCAAGACCGTAAAGGTTGTCCAGAGGAAGCCATTGCCAATTAACCCCCATGTTACACACTTCCTCGCAGACCTGAAGGAGTTTGAGTGGAAAAACTCCAATATGTATGCATACAAACACACACACACACACACCTGATGAACACATAAGTTATTTTTCCTATGTTACCCACCGAGTAATTGCAATATCTCTCTCTTTCTATTCTTTCTATTTCCATATTTCCACGTCTCCTTTATATTACAGTTGAAGTCGGAAATTTACATACACTTAGGTTGGAGTCATTAAAACTTGTTTTTCAACCACTCCACAAATTTCTTGTTAACAAACGAATATTTTGGTAAGTCGGTTAGGACGTCTACTGTGTGCATGACACAAGTAATTTTTCCAACAATTATTTACAGACAGATTATTTCACTTATATAATTCACTGTATCACAATTCCAGTGGGTCAGAAGTTTACATACACTAAGTTGACTGCGCCTTTAAACAGAAAAAAAAAAATTCCAGAAAATGATGTCATGGTTTTAGAAGCTTCTGATAATTTGAGTCAATTGCAGGTGTACCTGTGGATGTATTTCAAGGCCTACCTTCAAATCCAGTGCCTCTTTGCTTGACATCATGGGAAAATCAAAAGAAATCAGCCAAGACCTCCACGAGTCTGGTTCATTGTTCGGAGCAATTTCCAAATGCCTGAAGGTACCACGTTCATCTGTACAAACAATAGTACGCAAGTATAAACGCCATGGGACCAAGCAGCCGTCATACCGCTCAGGAAGGAGACGTGTTCTGTCTACTAGAGATTAATGTACTTTGGTGCGAAAAGTGAAAATCAATCAGCAAAGGACCTTGTGAAAATGCTGGAGGAAACTGGTACAAAACAGGTACAAAAGTATCTATATCCACAATAAAACAAGTCCTATATTGACAAACAAAAATATAACTGTTTGGCCATAATGACCAACATTATGTTTGGTGGAAAAAGGGGAATGCTTGCAAGCTGAAGAACACCATCCCTACCGTGAAGCACGAGAGTGGCAGCATCATGTTGTGGGGGTGCTTTGCTGCATAAGGGACTGGTGCACTTCACAAAATAGATGGCATCGTGAGGGACGAAAATGATGTGGATATATTGATGCAACATTTCAGACAACTATCAGGAAGTTAAAGCTTGGTCGAAAATGGGTCTTCCAAATGGACAATGACCCCAAGCACACGTCCAAAGTTGTGGCATAATGGCTTAAGGACAACAAAGTCAAGGTTTTGGAGTGGCCATCACAAAGCCCTGACCTCAATCCTTTAGACAATTTGTGGGCAGAACTGAAAAAGCATGTACGAGCGAGGAGACCTACACACCTGACTCAGTTACATCAGCTCTGTCAGGAGGAATGGGCCAAAATTCACCCAACTTTTTGTGGGAACTTGTGGAAGGCTACCCAAAATGTTTGACCCAAGTTAATCAATTTAAAGGCAATGCTATCAAATACTGATTGAGTGTATGTACACTTCTGACCCGCTGGGAATGTGATGAAAGAAATAAAAGCTGAAATAAATCTCTCTACTATTATTCTGACATTTCACAGTCTTTAAATAAAGTGGTGATCGTAACTGACCTAAGACAGGGACTATTTACTTGGATTAAATGTCAGGAATTGTGAAAAACTGAGTTTAAATGTATTTGGCTAAGGTGTATGTAAACTTCAGACTTCAACTGTAGCTTAAGTTTATTGGACTAAATTGTTTTTGGTATCTTTTAGTTGTCACTGTATTTGACTAAACAGAGGTGATTTGCTGATGTGAAGTTAAAATGGTGCTGGAATAGTGGAGACAGCTCCTGTTTTCTTTGCAACTTGCGGTAACTCTCTGTGGTTCTAAATCAAATAGTTGTTTATTGGTCTGAAAATGTTTCTAACATTAATTTGTTTGACCATGCTGTAGGTCATGTAACTCTCTGTTACTGCCCATGCAATATGCTTTGGGGGTCTTGGCTTCGCCAGTGATTTTACCCACACACAGATACTGCACTGTTGCCGGCTTAATACAGTAATTTTGCTGTAAAGCAAAATTACAGTATTAAGCAGGCAATTGTGGTGCCTGTATAATGCTGTACATTTACAGGGGAAAGTTTTACAGTGTGTGTAAAAAGAAAAGCATAATTACACATCCTTTTCACAGTGCCTTGTTAATGAAATAACCATACATTCCAACACACATGCTAGCTTGCCACTCGGCATAAATGCTTACATTACACAACTTTTAATTTAAGTGGTATGGACGTTTGGATACTTCAACAGAGGCCATTAAATGTAAATAATTACAATTGATCATTCAAATGTAATAAATTATTAAAAAGTAATGTAACGTATAATTGTGTCATAAAATCCATACATGAGGTAAGTAACAAGTCTTTACTTTCATGTTCCATACAGTGATAGATTTTTACAATACTGTAGCCTACTCTATATCTATTTAGATATAGGTATTTGATTTATATTTCCATAGCTATTCAAGTGATGGAGCATTGGTATTGCATTGAGATCTGATATATAGCTTTGCACTGCATCGTTTAGCAAACCAACCGATGACTCTCTCTCAGTCAAAGTATGGACTGATGCTGTGATGGGGTGGAAACCTACCAGGGTAACAGTCATTAAGTTTCAGTGTGGCTTTCCATTTATCAGTCAGATATTCCCATTATCAATCGCTGGCCTGTGAAAGGCAGAGGCTGCCTGTGGGCGGTTTTGACAATCAGACACATGACTCACTCAGCACTACTTGGTGTTGCCCTGGATGACAGCTGGATGAGCGCCCTGTATGGCCCATATTAATAGAATAACTAGAATGGTATGGCCGCTGGTTCACCCAGCAAATAACATTGACTTGAATGGGTATTGCTGTTCTAGTAATTATATTTATTTAGCCCCAGCTCTATTTAGTTAGGAACCGTGCTTGATCCTGTTCCCTCTCAGTTTTGGACTGTTTCATTACGGAATCTATGTGCCTGTCACGCCCTGGTCGAAGTATATTGTGTTTGTCTACATTTATTTGGTCAGGCCAGGGTGTGACATGGGTTTTTTGTGGTGTGTTTTGTCTTGGGGGTGTCTAGCATAGTCTATGGCTGCCTGAGGCGGTTCTCAATCAGAGTCAGGTGATTTTCGTTTTCTCTGATTGGGAACCATATTTAGGCAGCCATATTCTTTGAGTATTTCGTGTGTGATTGTTCCTGTCTCTGTGTTTGTTGTCACTAGATAGGGTGTATAGGTTTTCACGTTCCGTTTGTTGTTTTTTTATTGTACGTTTGTCTTCGTCATTAAACATGTATCAAAAATACCACGCTGCATTTTGGTCCGCTTCTCCTTCACCAGATGAGAACCGTTACAGTGCCAGGATCCAGTACCTCTGTTGTCATAAAAAATACAGTAATTGTCACTGTTTGCAATGTAAAAATTATAATAAAAGCTATCAGAGGTAATTCAAGTTGACTCCTCTGTAATTCTCCTGCCCCTAAAAAATGCAATGTGAAAATGTGTCTGATATATTCTAAGAATTGATTCGTGTTGGGCCAATCTGGGTTTATGGCTTGCGCAAAATTGTAGCCTATATAGACCAACACGTGGCCATTGCTGTGGTGAGGGAGAGAGAGAGAGAAGCAAGCCTGTATCTCTCATGGTAATAGAATGAGATTCACTTTCTATGATCTCTCTCCATCTCTCTGCTCTGATAGACATGAGCCTGCAACTCTCATCTCTCCAGCGTTGCACTTCATCATTTAATTCCTTATAGAATCATAGCCACGGGAAGTGTCCCTGAGGTGCTGCAGCACCTCTGATGAATTGAAATACATTTGCCAAGTTATAGAATTACTGCTGTCTGTTCAGAAAGAAATGAAATAATTCTGAATAGTACACCAGGAGTGAGCCTATAATTTAGCCACAGAGGATCAATAGCTTATTGTGTGTAGCCCAATCACAAGGAATGCCTACGGTCGCTGCAAATCTGTCAGTTAACAACATGCAGCCAAAACAGGCCTTGCAATATTTCAAATACAATCATGGGAAAACACAGATTGGAATGTATCCTGCTGAAAAGATATGACTAATCTGTCTGTAGGCTACCAAGTTATCAACTTAGTTAGCTGGCTAACATTTATGAGTACAGCAAACACGTTCTTCACACGCTAGGAACAGATTCTAATTAAAAACCTTATAACAAAACCGTTTTCTGGAGACTTGTGAGAGGAGTGCTGATGCTGTCGCCCCCACTGCATGCACTTTTGGTCGCCTGATTGCGTCCAGACTGAGGAGAAATCCGCAGTCTGTTTTGGCTGACCTCCTGAAGTGGTCAGCCAAATCTGAATTCAGTCAGACCACAACACGACTTGTGTGCATCTACACCTGTCTTTTCAATGTGATCTTCGTATTCTGATAACAGAAGTTGCATATAATTGTCAAGTGTAGACAATGACCTCAGTTTGTCAGTGTCAAAGTAGCCTGTCATTTCGATCATTTGTAAGGTATAAAAAAAATATTCAGCTAAAAAGTCGTCAGTCATCTAAAATAATGTAGAATTGCATGAAATATGTTTATTAAAGGACACATTTCTCCTGGACCCTAGGCTACAAAATTGTTTTCCCATGTGTGCATCTTCTGCAAGTGCCTCTACTCTACTGCTCTATGCAAATATTTGTTCCGGCACCTCCCAATTTACATATAAGCATGGTTAGGCACCTCCCAATTTACATATAAGCATGGTTAGGCACCTCCCAATTTACATATAAGCATGGTTAGGATGAGAAGAGCCTCAGTAGTAATGTTAAATGTTGACGGATGGATGGATGGATGGGTGGGCGGGCAGGTGGGCGGACAGACAGACAAACAGATCAATTGAAATGAACAGTAGCCGATGGATACAGTTGATATCTTTGAGCAGAAATGTGCATAGATTAGATACAATAAGATAAGATTAATTTAATTGTCCCTGAATGGAAATTTGTCTTGAACCATCATATTGGAATTCTCACCAGGGATGTTTCACGGACTTCTTACACACGCATTGTTTAAATCAACCTGACCATGTTGGGAACTCCCTATCAAATCTGCACCGTCTGCTCTGACTCAATACTGATGAGTTTAAGCCGGTCCCCAAGCACACATTCATGTGCTTACACACAGCCACACTCATGAACACACACATGTGCAGACACACACAGTATGTTCACATGTTAACACCTTTTGTCATGTGAGGAGAATAACATGTTTTCACCTCACATATGAAGTGCAGTTTCACATGTGAAAAACCGAAAAAGACGATTATATCGGTCCACTAATACAGGACTAGTAAAGGCCCAGTGCACTACTTTTTATATAATATTTTCTGTTAATTCAAAAAAAAAAATCACAACTACTACTTCCCATGGCTATAGCTGAAGATACCTTTGTAGCTAGCGACCTCCACCTAATAATTATAATAAAATAAAAAAACTTAATTACCATGACAATAAACTTAAACAGAAGGCAACATTCATATAATTGGCTTAGCTGCCAGTGTGTATTATTTAACACTACTATTAAAATAGTACTCAATAATAAGAATGGGTAAATGTTTACAAGTTGCTCGCTATCCCATAAAGCCATCACCGAAAACCACATCTTCTTCTGTAGTTTGGCTGGACTGAAGACGATCAAAGTTTGAAAGCATTCTAAGTATGAGGTGTCCATCTCACAACGGAGCCTTCAACCGAAATGGGGCATTGTGTTCCCAGTCTTCTGTGGACGTCCCCATTGAAATGCATGACATCCGGTGCAACGTAACGGAGTGCTTATGGGTAATGTGATCGAGAATTTAATAACACGCGATATCTCAGACAGCACTGGCCCGATTTTGACAACTTGGGTGAATGATGTGTAGAGATCTGGTATTAACAACATTACACTGATTGGCTCAAGGCGGGAGCTATAGTAATTACTGAAATTTGTGAATCACACCAGAGAGGAAGACAAGAAGTAAGAGGGATAACTGGGCCCAAAATCCATTTTCTCCAGCATGTGGTGTTTTTTCTTCGGCATATGACATTGAGTACAGGGAGTGGATTGGTTAAAGACACTGCAGGGCTCGACATTTGGCCCAGCAAAATCTACCAAGCTAACAGGGCCATTTAAACAAGCTTTCATAAGTCCCGCTTGGGCCAGTAGCCTACATTTTCAAACTCCAAAACAGAAACATATATTTGTATTTAATCCTTCACAATCTTCCGGACAACTGACGCTTCACACTTGTTATCAACCAGGGCTGCAGTTCAAACTCAAAGTAGACAGCCCTCAGCCCTAAACTCTCAGCCCTTGAATGACGTTGTACATTGTCATATCGGAGTGTACCTTAAATGAGACTTGTTTCAGGAAACTAGGCCTATGTCGCGCGTCACTACATCACAGGAGAGGCATTTGAACGTAAACATTTGTTTTTTATCAAAATAAGTTTTGGGGCAGAAATGCCTTCTGGAACATGTGAACTTTCATGTGCCTTAATAACAAACGTGTATGCCATCTGTTAATACAAATACAGTGGTTAGATTACGAGCCTAGTTGGTTTAGCCATGGAAAAAGCCAGGAACCTTCCCACTCGTCATGGTTGACAGAGATAATGGATGGTCTGGACATGCTGAGAGATGATTGGTCTGCCATGTAGCTCGCTGCTGAGTATGTGCATGTAATCCTTTCTAAGGCGGCTATTTTGAAAGATATCACAAATAACTCATAGTGTTGGTCTCCACTTTCTGGAGGACAAAGTTTTGAAATCATTGGAATGCACTGTGGAACCATGGCATCCGTGAGAGGGAGAAGCGTTCATCCACGTGTACTGGTAAGAGGGAGTCGAGCTAGCTACATTTTCAGAAAGTATACACTACCGGTCAAAAGTTTTAGCACCTTTAGCACCTTTAACACCTACTCATTCAAGGGTTTTTCTTTATTTTTGCTATTTTCTAAGTTGTAGAATAATAGTGAAGACATCAAAACTATGAAACAACACATTTGGAATCATGTAGTAACTAACAAAGTGTTAAACAAATGTCACGCCTTGGTCATTGTATTTTGTGTTTTCGTTATATATTTGGTTAGGCCAGGGTGTGACATGGGTTTATGTATTGTATTTTCGTATTGGGGTTTGTAGTATTTGGGATTGCGGCTGAGTAGGGGTGTTGTATAGGCTTGGCTGCCTGAGGCGGTTCTCAATCAGAGTCAGGTGATTCTCGTTGTCTCTGATTGGGAACCGTATTTAGGTAGCCTGGTTTTCACTTTGTATTTCGTGGGTGATTGTTCCTGTCTCTGTGTAGTGTTCACCAGATAGGCTGTAATAGGTTTCACGTTCCGTTTTGTTGTTTTTTGTATTTATAAATTATTTTGTGTATCGTCATTTGTTCCATTAAAGAACATCGGTCCGACTTTCTTTCGACAAACGAAGAACGCCGTTACAACAAATCAAAATATATTGTATATTTTTGATTCTTCAAATAGCCACCCTTTGCCTTGATGACTGCTTTGCACACCCTTGGAATTCTCTCAACCAGCTTCACCTGGAATGCTTTTCCAACAGTCTTGAAGGAGTTCCCACGTATGCTTAGCACTTGTTGGCTGCTTTTCCTTCACTCTGCGGTACGATTCATCCCAAAGGAGGTCTTGGTCAAATAGCCCTTACACAGGCTAGAAGTGTGTTGGGTCATTGACCAACAAATGATAGTCCCACTAAGCCCAAACCAGATAGGATGGTGTATCACTGCAGAAGGCTGTGATAGCCATGCTGGTTAAGTGTGCGTTGATTTCTAAATAAATCACAGGCAATGTTACCAGCAAAGCACCTCCACTGCATAACTCCTCCTCCATGCTTTACGGTGGGAAATACAAGCTAACTAACTAGCTAACATTGAATCTAGTTGGTTAGCTACCTGCAGATTTATATACGGTAGTAACGTTATATACGGTAGTAACGTAAGTTTGGATTCTGGTTCATTGTTTAGTTGGCTAGCTAGCTACAAAAACTACTCCACTATGCAAGGTACCATTACACTAAATCGTTTACACCTTCTGTATCATCTCCATGTGCCAAATAAATTGTGTGTTCACCAGAGACAGTAATCTGGAGAACAACATGACCTGCACCAAAGTCAAATTAGGATATAACGTTAGGCCAACCAGACAGTGTCCAAGTTCTAAAATTCTCCGGTAGAATGCCCTATTTCATCACACTCACAGCCATAAGCTATTTTCTGTAATTAGCTTGCCATTAATTTGTAAATAATGATCTTGTTGCAAGTTTATTTCCCTGTAACAATGAATACAACTTAGCTTAAGTTAAGACGTTAAGACGTATATGAGGTGGTCATTATTTGAATTGGCTAGCCGGCTAATGTTAATGTTAGCTAGCTAGCTAACAAGCTAGAAACTAACCAAAACATTGTTTAGAAAGTTGAGCTGAAAAACAACCAACCTAAATCTATCAATGTAATTCATTTTTTTTTTTTTGGGGGGGGGGGTTACAGATAGTAATGCATAGTAACTGTATTCAATGGTTAAATGGGAAAGAGGGAGGTGGTTGTCGTCTTAGAGCTAACATTTTCTTTGCAGAAGTGCTGCCTGCCAGCAGTAATCTTCTCTGATTGACTGAAAGATTCAAGGGGCTATCATCGTTAAGTAACATAATATACTGAACAAAAATATAAACGCAACATGTAAAGTGTTAGTCCCATGTTTCACGAGCTGAAATAAAAGATCCTCACAACCGCACACACACTGTAAACACACCAGCCCAGGACCTCCACATCCGGCTTCTTCACCTGTGGGATCATCTGAGACCAGTCACCGGTACAGCTGATGAAACTGTGGGTTTGCACAACCAAATAATTTCTGTACAAACTGTCAGAAATAGTCTCAGGGAAGCTCACATGCACGCTAGTCATCCTCACAAGGGTCTTGACCTGACTGCAGTTTGGCGTCGTAACCGACTTCCGTGGGTAAATGCTCACCTTCGATTGCCACTGGCTCCCTGGAGAAGTGTGCTCTTCATGAATGAATCCCAGTTTCAAATGTACCGGGCAGACAATGAACACAATTGTATTTTATTGATGTCAATTGGAATGCACAGAGATACCATGATGAAATCCTGAGGCCCATTGTCGTGTTATTCATCTGCCACCATCACCTCTTGTTGCAGCATGATAATGTACTGCCCCATGTCGCAAGGATATGTACACAATTACTGGAAGCTGAAAATGTTGCCGTTCTCCCATGCATATTCACCAGACATGTTACCAATTGAGCATGTCTGGGACAAAATGTATGACATCGTGATCCAGTTCCCGCCAAAATATATTATCTCCGCACAGCCAATGAATAGGAGAGGGAAAACATTCCACAGGACACAATCCAGAGCCTGATCAACTCTATGCGAAGGAGACGGCATTGTACAAAATACTCACAGGTTTTCTAATCCACGCCCCTGCCTTTTTTAAGAGGTATCTCTGACCAACAGATGCATATCTGTATTCCCAGTCATGTGAAATCCCTAGATTAGGGCCTATTACATTTATTTTGATTGACTGATTTCCTTATATGAACTGTAACTCAGTCAAATCATGGAAATTGTTCCATGTTGGGTTTATATTTATATTTTATACTCCCAGTCCCTGCCGCTGAAAAACATCCCCACAGCATGATGCTGCCACCACCATGCTTCACCGTAGGGATGGTGCCAGGTTTCTTCCAGACGTGACGCTTGGCATTCAGGCTGAAGAGTTCAATCTTGGTTTCTTCAGACCAGAGAAGCTTGTTTCTCGTGGTCTGAGAGTCCTTTAGGTGCCTTTTAGAAAACTCCAAGTTGGCTGTCATGTGCATTTTACTGAGGAGTGGCTTCCGTCTGGCCACGCCACCATAAAGGCCTGATTGGTGGAGGGTTCTCCCATTTTTGGAAGGTTCTCCCATCTCCACATAGGAAATCTAGAGCTCTGTCAGGGACCATTGGGTTCTTTGTCACCTCCCTGATCAATGCCCTTCTCCCCTGATTGCTTAGTTTGGCCGGGTGGCCAGCTCTAGGAAGAGTCTTGGGGGTTCCAAACTTCTTCCATTTAAGAATGATGGCAAACACTGTGTTCTTGGGTAACTTTAATGCAGCAGAATTGTTATGTTACACTTCCCCAGATCTGTGCCTCGACACAATCCTGTTTCTGAGATCTTGGTGGTTCCAAACTTCTTCCATTTAAGAATGATGGCGAACACTGTGTTCTTGGGTAACTTTAATGCAGCAGAAATGTTATGTTACACTTCCCCAGATCTGTGCCTCGACACAATCCTGTTTCTGAGCTCTTGGTGGTTCCAAACTTCTCCCATTTAAGAATGATGGAGAACACGG